>NC_060272.1:120751673-120841714 GCF_021613505.1 Equus quagga
TGGGAGAGCCTGGGGTTTCTGACGTCAATCATGTGCTCTTTCCAGTATACCACACTGAACAGGGTCTTCTTAATCGGTGTTGTTTAGTGTTGTGAAGATTCCTGTGGAGGGATAACATGGGAAGAGTACCATTCTCCTCTAGAAACAAAAACGCCAACAAAATACACTTAATGTAAGCACTTAGAATGGAATGAATTCTTCCAAAATCTCATAGACAAACTAAGCAAGACGTTCTGAGGGGCATTTGTGCATTAATATTCATGTGTTCTATATGCATAATACCTAGGTATTGTTCTATTTATTTAATTTATTTATTCTTGCTTCTTTTGCCCTTACTGTTGAATGGTGGATTTAGTATTGTAGGCCAGTAGTTTCCTCAGCACTTTTAAAATCTTATTGCATGGTCTTTTGGTCTTGTTAATTTTGAAAAGTCTGTTGTTATCCTAAATCATTCTGTTGTAGGTAGTCTGTATTTTCTCCGTTTTAGCTCTGAAGATGATCTCTTTGCCTTTGGTGTTAAAGTCATATTATAAGTAAAGTTATTTTTACTTATCTTGCTTAGGACTTAAATTAGAGAATTAATGTCTTTCATTGATTCTGGAAATTCTCAGCCATTATTTCTTTAAGTCGTGCTTTTTTTCTATTCCTACTTTTTAACCTTTTATTTTGACAGAACTTTAAAGGTAAAGAAAATTGTCAAAAAATTGTATGGAGAGGGGCTGGCCCCGTGGCCGAGTGGTTGGGTTCTCGCGCTCCGCTGCAGGCGGCCCAGTGTTTCGTTGGTTCGAATCCTGGGCGCGGACATGGTGCTGCTCGTTGGGCCATGCTGAGGTGGCGTCCCACATGCCACAACTAGAAGGACCCACAACGAAGAATACACAACTATGTACCGGGGGGCTTTGGGGAGAAAAAGGAAAAAAATAAAATCTTTAAAAAAAAAAAATTGTATGGAGAGATAATACATAAAATGGAATATTATTTGGCAATAAAAAGGAATAAGTACTGATACGTGCTACAACATGGATAAACCTTAAAAGTAATATGCTAATTGAAAGAAGCAAATAACAAAAGACCACATATTGTATGATTTCATTTACAGAAAAGGTCCAGAAAAAGCAAATTTATAGAGATAGAAAGTAGATTTATGGTTGCCTAGGATTGGAAAGGCTGGGGGGAAATGGGAATGATGAATGATTATGGATTTTCTTTTTGGGTGATTAAAAGGTTCTAAAGTTGATTGTGGTGATGGTCACACAACTTTGTGAGTATAATGAAAACCATCGAATTGTACTCTTTAAGCAGGTAAATTGTATGGTTTCTGAATTATATCTCAAAAACACTGTTATTAAAAAGAGAAAGAAAGAAAAATAGTACAGACAGGTCTTGCATATTTTTCACCCTGCTTTCCCCAATGTTAACATCTTACTTTCCTTAGCCCAGTTATCAGAACTAAGAAATTAACATTGGTGTGATACTATTAGCTAGACTATGGACTTTATTCCTATTTCACCAGTTTTCTCACTAATGTCTTTTTTCTGTTCCGGGATCCAGTCCAGGGTCCCATATAGCATTTAGTTGTCATGTTTTCTTACTCTTTTCCGATCTGTGCCGGGTCCTCAGTCTTGTTTGCTTTCGTGATCTTGAGACTTTCGAAGAGTTCTGGTTGGTTATTTTGTAAAATGTCCTGTGATTTGGGTGTGTATGATGTTTCTTTATGATTAGATTGAGGTTATGTATTTTTGTGAGAATATTACAGAAGTAATGTGCCTTTCTCAGTGTATCACGTTGGGTACTTGATGTTGATAAGTTTTGTTACTGTTGATGTTAACTTTGATCACTTGATCATATTAACCTTAACTACTTGGTAAGGTGATGTATCCTCGGTTCTCCACAGCAAAGTTACTATTTTTTTTGTAATTAAGAGGAAGAGATTCTTTCAAGGAGATACTTTGAGACTATCCAGTTATCCTGTTTGTCCTGATACTTTTGCCCACTAAGTTTAACATCCGTCAGCAGATCTTGCCTATGACTGTTATTCCTGTGGTGTTTGTCTAATGGTGATTATTTCTTTCATTGCTTCTACATTTATTAATTGGAATTCTTCTGTTAGGAATAGCTGTTCCTTCTCCCTTATTTATTTATTCAATTATTTATTTGTATAAGTGTGGACTCATGGTTATTTGTTTGACCATTGGGAACCCTTTCAGAATGGCTCCTATGCCCTTTCAATAAGTCCTTGTTGAACACTTCCTTTCTTTCTGGTACCGTAAGATGCTCTAGACTTATGCTGTATCTTCCCTATCCCAGTCCTTGAACCACTTCTCCCAGGGCCATCCTAAAATTAAATTTCTTTGGGAACTCTTGGTAAGCATAGGAAAGACTGCTTCATTCAATGCAGCCTGACTTTGAACTTCTGTTTTATAATTTGTAACTCTAATCACTCTGGTCTGTATTTAGGATAACTTCCTATCTGTTGAGTTAATAATTTCAGTAACTATTTCTAGAGATTCTATTTAGTTCTTTTCCAAATTTACCTATTCTTTTCTATCATGCCATTTTTTTTTTTTTTTTTTTTTTACTGGGATTTAAATACCTTGTCTTACGTCTTTAATTCTTTTCAGTACTTTTCTTTTACTTTCTACTTGTTCAGTTACCTGGAGGTCTTGGATGTCTAATTCTGCTGTTTGTTCTTTTTGCTGATTCTTACTCATGTTGAACTGTGTCATTAAATGTTTAAAAAAATTTTTTATCAGAACTCATTTTCAGAGGGGCTTATTTTATTTTTCTGTGTGAATCATTTGGGTTACATGTTAAGGGCGTAAACTTCCAGAGTGGTGCAGCCCCCAGCTCACTGCCTTTTATTAGGTTAATTTCTCAGCCCAGTCGTTTGTAGTCCAACTGTTACACTAAGGGTGCTGGTTTGATGTGGGGGTCTTAGTTTGTACTCCCTGCCTTATACAGGCTAAAGGCAGTATCTCCTCTTTCCAGGTGGGCGTTTAGACACAAGTTACTAGATTATGGAAACTGACAACTTTATCACAATGCCTCAAGGCAGGTATTTCCCTCTCTGTTTCTGGCATTGAGTAACTACCCCCCCTCCCCTTCAGCTCAGCTATATATAGTGGAATTTTCTTTTTTATCAATCATTTCAGGTATGGCCCATCATGTTGCTGAAGCCAGAAGTCAGTCAGTTTCTTGAAAACAGACAAGTCATTGCTTAATGAACAGTAGAGGCAGAACAAGCCAGGAAAGGCCAGGACCATGAGCCTGACTAATCCAACATAATTTGACAGATTGTGCAGGTCAAAGGCTAGTGGATCAGATCCACAGCATTCTGGGGAATGGACATAGCAAGATGGTAATAGATTGAATCCAAAGAACCCTCAGGCCCAGAAGATGTCTAAGATGAGGTCAAGAATGGCCCAGGGTAGGGAAAGTCAGAGAAAGCAGCCTTCTCTACTAGAGGCTTTCCTGCTCCTGATTATGTATGGGCAAGCCTGGGTTTACAAATATTCCCTGCACATAGACCTTGCTTACGTTTAAGGACACGGTTCGTGAGAGGGATTCTGGAATATCTTCTCATAATCCATAGGTAGAGTACTATTTCAGGCATTAGTTTTCAAACTTTCTAGGAAGAAGACTTAAAAAAAATTGTAAACTCTTGAAAATACTTGGAGAATGTAGTCTCACTCTTCACTCATCACCCTTGGGGAAGTCAAGACCCTTTTTGTACTTCTGTAATTGGTGGCCAGAAATCTTTTTTGTTGATCTGCAAAGTCCATCAGACATCTGTGAGGCCGTCCTTTGTCATGGTATTTCGATTTATAGAAATATTCCAGTAACAAAGCTGCTGTTGACCAACCTCACATCTGGGTTATATTCCTTTTTTCCTCTTGCCTGCAGGATATTTCTCTCTGGATGTCTTTCCATCAACTCGAATTAAACATATCTCCAACAGAACTCATCATCTCCATCTGCCATCTCCTGCACTATGCTCCTTCTTCCAGCTTCCCCTCCTTTTCCTGTGATGCTATTTATTCACTCAGATCTCTAAGCCAAAACATGTCACTGTCCAGTTCATTCTCCAAGTTCTTTTAATTCTTTTATTCTGTATCTCAGATATACCATTCCTCAGGTTCCAGTACCATCAGTAGTTGATAAATACTGATAATCTGTTCTATACTTATTACTGTGTTGGGTGAGGGGGAATGAGAACTGCAAGACATGGTCATTATCTTTAAAGAACTTAATATCTAGTTGGGAAGACAACTTGCATTCACAAAAATAGTGAACCATACTAGACAGTATATAATTAAAGGCTAAATTGGGTGGTACAGAGTTTTAAGTGTTAGAAGTTGGAGGAAAGAAAAGGATAAAACGAGGGCTTGAATTGTAAGAGAAAACTTAGTTGTGGAAGTGGGATTTGAACTGAGTCTTGAAACAACATAGATTGGAATTGGATAGGCATTTAAAGGGAGGAGAAAGAACGGACAATTAGTGAGTATATTGAGTGTAAGATTTTTAGAAAACCTTCGAGGCTCTTTGTATGTTAGGGACTAGTGAGAAACAGGAACTGGGGAGGTGGATGACTGCTTTCACTTTGGCTGTAAGGCTACCAGAAGAATCTTTCAAAAGTGCCATTTTAATTTTGTTTGTTCCCTAACTGAGAAATCTCTGGAGTCTTCCTTTTCTTTTCCATTCTGATCCAACCTGCTTTGGTATTCTAGGTTCTCTCTGATCTGCCAGCCTTTCCTCACCGGCACTCATTCTTTCTGTGCCTACAACATGCTTTTTTTTGTGTGTTTTGACTTATGCTTTCCATTTCCTTGTGGGCTGCCTGCCTGATTTCTGTCCATTCCTTCTTCAAGTCCCATTTCAAGACTTACTGCCTGTTGATACCCTCTCGGATGACTCTCACCCAATGACATAGCTTTCTTCCCTGGATTCCTCCTGAAACTGTTTTCTGCTGAAAATAGCTCAGGATCTAATCATGTTCCTTTTGTTTTCTGATAACTTAGAATTATATACATTTCTCTTCCTTTATGATAAGGTGCTAAATTGTTTGAAGGGATAGATTATGTTTTATATTTTATTGTTCCTCTTAGTACTGTGTACTGCTCTGGATTTATACTCAATGCTGAGTTGATAGCTTTTAAAGAATTGGTTTTTTATTTCAAATACTGATATTTGTAACGTTAGAGCTACTTTGTATAAACCTGCCTATCGTCATGCTGGCACATTAGTACTGGAATCCAAATTTGTAGTGGATGCCAAGTCAAAGACCATTTTTCTGCTATTTCATGGAAAGTAGAAAATGAGAGCAAAAGCACTGAATCCAAGTTTTCTGAGATACTCTTTCTGCTGTCTTTTCCTTTGAGCCTCTCCTTAATCTGTGTCCTTAAGTATATATTATTCATTTATCTTTGACATCTTTTCACTTACTACCTTATGTAATTTTTCCTAAATAATTTATTCTTATAAATGGAGATAAATTGTGTGTTACTTGAAGCTTAATAGAAGAGATTGGAGTATTTTAGAAAGATTAATCCTTGTTAAACTCCTTCTAATTGATCTGTGTTGGCACTCTTCCTGCCTGAGTTTTAAAATTTTAATAAAATATCTATAAGTGAAGAAATCATCTGTTGTAGTTGGAATTAAACTAAAGAAGACATTTGAATAGCCATAAAGCCAGACATTGAAATGAGCTAAGAATACTTGGTTTAAGGAAATTGGATCAAGTTAAAAATAACATTTTTCTTGGGCTTTAGTTTTATCATTTAACAATCTTAAATGATCTGAAGTGACTTTTAAAGCAAAGTCTTAAATTATTATTTTAGATAACACAATTATTCTCCTACCTCCTTTAAAAGTTTGTAAGATGATTTGAGAGTGTTTGGTTTATATATAACATCCTAATTTTCTGAATGAGGATGTAGTTTCGGCAGGGCTGAGAAACTGCAAGAACTGTGGATTTAGAAATGTTCTAGCATTATCTTACCCTTGCTTGTTTCAGAGAATGGTTCTTCTACGCTATGTGTGTGTGTATGTGTGTATGTGTGTGCCTGTGCAAGAGAGAGAGAGACAGAGTTTTATTTCCTTGGTTAACCAAAATGAAGTAGTGAAAAAGCAATTGAGTGAGGCAGGCTGGATCTTCTTCAACAACAGTTTGTATTGGTTTAAATAATTTCTTTTGAGGATACCTTATCAAATCTTAACTTTTAGGAATGTTTTTGGTTTTTTCTAAAGTTTCCTTTTGTAGTAAAAGATAGTACATTTTAGGAATGGACTTTTATGAGTTGGGATTTTGTTAAGCATTGACTTTTTTATTTGCTTCACAGGTTGTTTGCATTCGCTCCACTTGGAATGCTCTCTCCCCAAAGCTGAGTTGTGACACAAGACCTCTCATTTTGAAGACCCTCAGTGAATTGTTTTCTCTGGTTCCTTCCTTAACAGTCAATACAGCTGAATATGAGGTATGCTTTTGGAGCTCAATAAATTGTCTGTTTTTACATTGAAAAGACATGTGCTATATAATAACTTTGAGAAAAACATATTCATAATCTTTTGTTTGTCAAAAATCCTTTTGCACTTTTTGTTCTGAGAACATGTTGCGATCTTTATGGACTTTTAGGAGTAGGAGGATATCCACCCTTATCAATACTGTGTCTTTAAGACTTATTTACATAAAGGATACCAAGTTTTTATTATGAGAGTATAGTCAAGATTTTAAAGTCAGTATGTTAAAAGTAGTGTTTCCATAATGGAATTCATGGGGCCAGCAGTTTAAGTTCATTTTGTTGGTGTTTTAAGTTCTAAAAATGTTGCAAAGACTAAGAAAGTAGGGCAGAGCCTCCCCATGGTACAGACACACTGTCATTTGTGTTTTGCTTCTAGCTTGGGCAACGAGATTTGATTTTTACCTGTTTGTTCACATATTCCACATATATCTATACTCTTCATCTGTACTCCTCAATGAGGATGATTGTAAAATTAAACTGTCAGGACAAAAACATAATTTTGTGAGCTACTCAGTGTTTGTCATTGTAATGAACTGAGACACTTGGTAGAAGATGCTTTGCTGTAAGATTCATATATTTCTGCTTAACCTTTCCTTTATTATCTCTTCTTTGAGTGAAATGAGAGGGTGGTGAATTCGTTATGTCTCCACTTGTGTAGCCACATTCCCTTTCATGTCTGCCTTTTTTTGTTTTCCTTCAAAGAGCGGCAGTTGCTTTCCATTTGAAGTCTTGGTGAACTTTTAGTTTGATTTGGTGCTTCACAGACTTTGATAAACCACCCCTTCATAAGATTCCAGTAACGGTCCCTTATATGTTTTAGATCACATTATAACACAGGATTATAGGATCATGCTTTTAGTCATTCTAAATGCCACATAGTGAATAAAATAAAATAAAATAAAATTTGTCCTTATTGAGGATAAAATACCCAGCACAGTGCCTGGCACAGAGTATATATTCAGTAAGGAGTTGCTGAGTGAATGATGAACCAATTCAGGATATTGTGAGTTTATTCTCACATCTGGGCTTTTGTTTTAGGGTATTTAAAAAAGAATCTGTTGGAGACTCCTAGAATAGATAATTCACCAACAGTCTTTTTTTGTGGCTACTGTTCATGGGTACGTACTCTTATGTTGTCAGAAAGTCTGCTAGCCTGCTGATAAGGAACTAAGACTAAAAACAAAAGTAAGGACAAGTTGTGTATATTTATTTTCTGTCTTCAAGGGCTGAACTCATATACCTTTGTATTGCTTGTACTTTGAGTTATTCAGGTTTCATTACAGGTTAGTTTGTGTATTGGTTTCTTATATTTGCTTACCAGTGGCTGTGAGTTGTCTGTTGGAGTATATGCTTTTCTTCTTCTTCAAATTTCACATTCTTTTCCACTGGCATCCCATTTTGGCTTATAGTCATGCTTATGTTGATATTAGGGTTCCTCTGCTGTTCAGATAGACTGCTTTGGGGCCATTCCATCCATCAGTTTCCTCCCAGAAAGGGAGAGCCCTTCAGTGACCATAGTCCACTTGGAAGCAGAAGTAAAGAAATGTAGAGGGAGACCTCTGTCTGTCTGTCTGTCTGTCTGCCTCTCCCTGTCCGTCTCCTTCTCTTCCTCTCCACCCCGTTCTTCCCTTTCATTTCTCCCTTCCTCCTTCCCTCTATCCCTGTGTCTGTTTAAATATTTTGTTATCTGTTAACTGTTTAGAGTTTGGATGTAAGCCAGAGTTGAATGTAATTTTTCCAAGGCATTTCTTAGATCATTGCTATCCCTGGTTACCTCAATGCCTTGCGTTTGCCTAAAATGAAGTCTAGCCTTTTTATACCTAATCAATAGGCCTTTTAGAATCTGGCCTCACTCTACTTTTCTGCCTCCTGCCTTCCAGGAACGCGAAATCACTTGTTGTTTTCTTATCCCCCTCCAAACTTTTCTATCTCTTTTCCTTTGTTCATAATGTTCTCTCAGTCTAGAATTACTTTCTTTTTGATCTCTAATTTTAAAATCTATTTTAGGAAATAAAGAATTGGTTTAACTCATCCCATCCTTTGAGAATTTTTCTGCAACCAGGAGTCCATTGCTCCCCAAAGTCTTTGTCTAAACTGTTTTAAGTACATTTATTTCTATTTTATACTACAGGTATATGTACCCATATATTATTTTTCCCATTAAACTATAAGCTTGTTGAAAATAGAGTCCATATTTTAATTAGTGTGTTTTCTGAATTGCTTTGCAAAGTCCTTGGTATAATCATTAATTGAGTCAGAATATTTTTATTAAAACTGTACTTAGAGATACTAATAAATAATAGACGCTATTTTTAAGTACCTATTATATTCCCAGCACTCTTCTAGTTCCTTTAGTTCTAATATCTGATAGAAAGGTATTATTTTTCATTTTATAGCTAAAGAATCTGAGGTTTTGAGAGGTCTGTCCATTCATTAAACAAATGTTTATTTCCTACTATGTGCCAGACAATTAACTTGACCAAAACTGTGATTTCTAAGTGAAAGCTGGTGTCTAAACCCAGGCCTTTCTAGCTCCATAGCCTATATTTTTCCATTACACCACGTTGTCAGTCCCTATCTTCCAAAAGCTTGAAGATTGATAAAGGAGATACACATAAGCAATAATAATTATAGTATTTGGTGAGTACAGATAATGTAAGGGCTATGAGAGAGTGGTGGAGTGAGCAGCATCTTAGGGGAAGTCTAACCAAATGTTATTTAGTTGGTGCTGTTTCACTAGGATCTTGAAGAATTAATAAATGTTGCTTCTCACTGAAGTTTGGGGAATCGAATACGTAAAAGTAAGGAGGTATAGGAAAACCTTATATGATTTAAAAGGGCAAGAAGTTAGATGTGGCTGAAATGAAAATGACAGTGAATATTGGAAGATAATGACTTTTCATGCTCAATTATTTATTAAATATTTGTCCTTTGAGGGCTTTATGGTCTAGGCCTTTGAAATGAAAAAGATAGTCACGCCCTAAGGAGTATACAACCTAGTAGGGAGCTAACCACACACACAGATAATCATACTAGATACTAAAGTGTACCATGTGCCATATGGCCATTAGAGAAGGGAGCGCTCTCTTCTGGATAGGGGATCAGGAGCAGTAGCATAAAAGAAGGGACTGACATTTGTACTAGGACTTGAGAGGTCAGTAAGAAATGGTTAGATTTCTAAATTTCGTAATCATAAAATCTCATTCTGTTTAAAATATCCATGTGTTTAAATGATGGGTCTGTTTCTGAGTATTTTCATTTTATGAATGATGAGTAAATACAGATTAATTCAATAGCTTGTGGTATAATTTTTAAAGTGATTTAATTTTCACCATTTACCACCTTAGATGGTTTATTCTCAGTTTTATCTTTGTCTTAGAAGTTTATTCTGATGTTGGTTGATTTTTCAGAATTTTAAAGTTCAAGTCCTCAGCTTCCTCTGGACCCACACCCAAAACAAGGTATGTCACAAGGGGTGTCAGTGAAACAGAACCAAACTGGGGAGAGGACTGTAAAATCAGACTCAGAATAAAAAATGTTAACTCCCTCAAAATGATGGTTTCTTGATTTTAAAAGAATTGTGACTATTAGTAAGTTTAGGCTTTAAAATTTAATCTCAACCTATGCCCATTAATATATTTTCACCATAAAGTACGCTTAGTTCTTTGTGAAGCTGACAGATGTGAAGGGGGACTGTTGCTCTTGTGTCATATTTTTGTATGGTCCTTCCCTTTCCTGCTGTGGCCCTCCTCCACCAACAAGCAAACGCTCAAAAAGTCCAGTCCATCTTTTGGATGGCATTTCCAGTCAAGGAGTATAGAGAAGAGGGTGTCAGTGATGTTATGCCTGACTCATGAGTGAAAGAGCTTATGTTCCAAAAGACTAACTTGTTCTGTTAGTAGCTGGAGAATCAGAATCCAAAACCAAGTCTATCAGACTCTAAACCCTCATACTCCTTCCACCAAACTATACTATCTCATGGAGCCCTGAGCAATTATGAGTAACTTTATGGTTAGTGCTCAAACTAGGATAAAAATTTAGTGCTACTGGTCTCTCTGCTCAATGCTATTTTCTCTCTATTTTTCATTGGGACAGATTAAGCAAGGCTTTAATACCATTTCCAAAGCATTGATTATAGAACTTTGAGGTTGGTGAGGGAAGATTTTCTTTCTTCTTAGAGCTGCTGTTTAATATATATATACATACATATATACACACACATGTATATATGTTGTTTCTTTTTTTTTCTTTTACTTTTACCCTATCTAGGACCCAATTGTAGCAAATGCTGCATATAAATCTCTGTCACACTTTAGTGCTGGAGAGCATACCATTCTCCATCTGCCTGAACAGGTAGGCCGTTTTGCTTTCTCACTAGTATCTCTTTACTGCTGGGTTTTACTTTATTTGCATCTCCTCTCATAGGAGATCCTTACCTGATGGATGTATATGTAATGCTAGATGTGTTGTCCATAAAAGATAAGAATTTGTATTCATTATTTGTTTAACTTGTAAAAGATTGTAGAGGTCTTAGACTTCACAGATGATGAATTTAAATCTCTTTGAAGCAGATGGAAGACACCTATGGTGCAAATGAAATCTCCTTAAGGTGACTGGGTACAGGACTGCATGCCTGTGTCCGTGGCTTACTCCAGAAGATCTGTGCCACTGTAGGAAGCTTTTTGCCCCCATGGTGCACCATCTTGGACTTGAAATGCAAGCATAGGCTTCATAGACTAAAGTTGTATACCACCTGTGCAGCCAAAGATCTTTATTTGTAATACAGAATTGAGATCCCATATAAAAAAATCTGCTGTTTATTACTTTAGTGTGAAATGGTGTATGGCTTAGCCCCAGAGAACTGGATGAAGAAAGTATCACTGTCTTTTTGGTTTTTTTTCCTAGGAAGATTTGCCCTGAGATAACATCATGCCAGTCTTCCTGTATTTTTTTAGTATGTGGGCTGCCAGCATGGCATGGCCACTAACAGAGCAGTGTAGGTCTGCACCTGGGAACTGAAACCAGGCTATCGAAGCAGAGCGTGCTGAGCTTAACCACTAGGCTACTGGGGCTGGCCCCAGTATTACTGTCTTTTAAAGGTTAATAATACATAGGATGACATTATCTTAGTTTTGAGATGAAACTAAAAACATACAACCTTTTCTAGTATCTATCTAGTATAACCAGCTTTAAATTATTAGATCATGTTAAGGAGTTAAGTGTCTGATTTCACATTTAGTATTACTACTAATTCAGATGCAAATAGAAGTTTATTGAATGCCTTGAGTGGATAAGACAGACATTGTGTTAGAAGAAGTTATATGTAACATTACCCAGTATCTGTCCTTGAGGTCAAATGGCAAGAAGTTTTGGTGTGAATTTCTTCGGGTCTTCAGGTGTTAAGATGGGTTGACTTTTTCTTCTGAATTGAGTTTATACAAAGATTAGATGCCAGTAGGAACCAGGCAAACTTCTGTTTATCGAATTGAATTGGAGCCACCATGAATATAGGCTCTTGTAAAACCAAATTCTAAGTAAGGTGGGATTTCCCATGTTATTGAGGACTAAAGACAGATTGGCTGACTTGTCATGCAGTTATCACAAAAGGAAGCCTTAAGAAAAGGTGTTCTATGACTCATCAAATTAAAAAAAGTAGAACTTCAGACTGCACTATAGTGACCAGCAATACCCATAGCTTCTTACAAAGAAAGAGAGAAAGAAGAAAAGGAAAAGGAAAAAGAGAAAAAAAGCTACATGTAAATTTGGTATGGGTCAGCCCCAGTGGCCTAGTGGTAAGTTCAGTGCGCTCCGCTTCAGTGGCCCTGGTTTGGTTCCTGGGTGTGCACCTACACCACTCATCTATCAGTGGCCATGCTGTGATGGCAGCTCACGTACAAAATAGCAGAAGATTGGTAACAGATGTTAGCTCAGAGCAAATCTTCCTCAGAGGGAAAAAAAATTTGGTATGCAAACTCCTACCAGTAGATTAGCTGCAGCATCTGGAATGATACTTTTCATTATTATTATTTTTAGTAAGCGATTGCTAGTTTAGATCACAGCATAAAATTACCTTTTTTTTAGCTACTACTCCTGACATATTCCAGCTGGAATAATAGCTTTAATTAAATAACACCCATGTACTCTTGATTCTTTAGTCTCTACTTCTTTAAATATTGGTATGTTAATATTTTTTCCTACTTTAGAGTTTATTCCATTTCCGATTATGTTAGAGTTTATACTCAATAAGCGCTATACTCAGTCAAATATTAGATACTTTCTTAATCTAACTCTTCTATAACTTCTGATCCCTGAATAGCTGTAAATAGCTCTTTATACCTTCCAACATAAAGGGTAGTGATGTGTTTAGAGTTGGGGTTTCTATATATGTTTGGATTTTCACCATCAGAGTGAAGAGCTATGAAAGAAAGCTCTAAGGCTTATCCTTTTTTAGCCATGCTTTTCAACCTTTTTTTCTGCCCTAACCGCCTTCTGGGATATAACTCACTCCCAAAAGTAACGATGGTTCACTACTGTGGATATTCTCAACTGGGATTAAGATGAGGGCACAGAAGTGGTTTAAAAGAGGTTGCCTCTCACCCCCAGCCTGATATAGAGGACCTGCCACCTCATGGAGAGTCATTGCTTCTGAGACTGAGACTGCGTTCTTCTTTTGATTGATTACTGATTTTCGGTTTGGCTGTTTGAATACCTAAGGACTGCAAGTCCAGAAAGTGATCAGTTTGTTCATATCCCAAACAAGTCGCCAAAGGCTAAAGTTACAACCGAGTCAGCTCCGCACTTCTGTTTTGTAGACAATGGTAGTGATGTGCAACGGAGGTTCATTTACTATAAAAGCATATTTTCGGGGCCGACCCAGTGGCGCAGCGGTTAAGTTTGTACCTTCCGCTTCAGCAGCCTGGGGTTTGCCAGTTCGGATCCCAGGTGGGGACATATGCACTGCTTCTCAAGCTATGCTGTAGCAGGCATCCCACATATAAAAAAATAGAGGAAGATGAGCACACATGTTAGCTAGCTCAGGCCAGTCTTCCTCAGTGAAAAGAGGAGGATTGGTGGCAGATGTTAGCTTAGGGCTAATCTTCCTCAAAAAGAGCGTGTTTTCAATTGTTTCGAAAGTCTCTGCTAGGTAGGGACTTCCATAATGTCAAAACTAAGATTCTTCTTTGTTGTCAGAGGTTACTCACTCTGCACCAAGGGCAGTTTGGTTTACTCAAAACTGAAGGTTACCTGTACACCTTTCCAGTGAAAGTTCATCCACATTCTCTCTTTCCACTTGTGGAAACTTGTGAAATAATCTTTTAAATTAGCACATTGTGACTTTCAAGCAGAAATTTTTTTTAAAAAGCTATAATGCACCCTTATCAACATGGCTACTTTTGTGGATTATAATTCAGCTACTTTTGTTAAGTACTACTTTTCTTTAAATTTGCTAAAAGATTTCTTGTTGATTGATGAACGTCAATTTAAACTGTGAAACTCATCGAAAGCTGACAGGATGGGAGAACAAAAGGAGTAAGATGAGTGGCAGACGTCAGAAGGAAGATTAGAGTTGACTGAAACAGTACATCTCAGATAAGATGGAAAATGTCAATGGGTAGTAAGTAGTGTTGAATGAGACACCACGAGAATTAGGGATTTCAATAGCAAATTCATTAACTCATCTGTCTTGCCATTGGTTTGTTATTAGGAAGTTCTGTGGGAATGGAAGTGATAGATACTTCACACTTGTGTTGATTTTATAATTACTTATTGGACATATACTAAGGAGTAGGCGCTGTTTTATGAGGTGGAGAATGTTGAATGATTACATTGTTTTGTTGGTTTGTAAAAATATCATTGCAAATTACTTGAAACACGCAAATCAAAAGTTTGATTCAAAAATTTGAGGGGCTTCACTGAGGACCTATTGATTAATGTTAAAAAATAGAGGTGAATGGGGGCCAGCAGTTAACTTTGCACACTCTGCTTTGGCGGCCTGGGGTTCGCTGGTTTGGATCCCAGGCATGGACCTAGGCAGGGCTCATCAAGCCATGCTGTGGCAGGAATCCCACGTATAAATATAGAGGAAGATGAGCATGGATGTTAGCCCAGGACCAATCTTCCTCAGCAAAAAGAGGAGGATTGGCAGCAGAAGTTAGCTCAGGGCTAATCTCCTCCAAAAAAAAAAAAAAAAAATACACATAAATGATTTTTCCCTTTTAGTTTGTATTTCTTCTCTTCTTTTTAGCTATTTATCCTTCTCCCTTGCCTTCTTTAGTGCCAAAAATAAAAAAAAAACCCAAACCAAAACAAACAAAACCAGAAAAACTATGGAGAATTGTTTTTCTGGTAAAACAATTAGTAATAGATAAACATTTAGGTAGAAGATTGACTCTTCTCTCTGACTCGGGTTCATTAAAAAATATTTAGCTGTTTAAAAATTAAACTTTTTATTATAGAGATCTTAAGACAGATTGTGTTGTTGATTTCTGGAGTTAATTTTAGAAGTGAGTAGTATAAAAGAACTCGTTATGCATCCTGGGTCCGTATTAATATGTTGTAACCTGTTTGGCTTTGATTTAAGTGAATGTCACTGCATTCATCAGAAGCTGTTTCTCTTTTTAAATGAATTTATGCAGATACTTGACGTGTTCCAAATAAAATCCTCTGTTTATGCACAAAATCCTGGATTTTCATAGGTTACATACATAGAAAGGTGGTTGAAAGGTTATCTGGCTCAGAACCCATAGTGAGGTATTTTGTAGGATAAGCTTTCCAATGTTCAATTTGAAGCAGATTTTAAAAGGAATTTATCATTTTATATTTGGCTCTCTGTTTAAGTTTCTTCAACAAAGCTTATCTGTAATTGGACGGGCTTAGTTGTTGTGTGTGTATGTGTGTGTGTGTGTTTTAAATATATATGCAGTTTTCCTGGGTGTTTTAACAGCTAATGTAATAAAATTGCCAAAATTTTATAACTTTAGCAAGTATTCTTTCATATGACTTCTCTCGATTTTCCTTAGCTGTTCTCACCTTGATCTTACTTGTTACACACAAAGGGAAAAGACTGGGGCTAGCATAGGGAAGCTGGAACAAATACTTCTCTGAGAGGGAGCAGAAGAGGAGAGAAGTGTACTGGATCCAAGTTCTAACAATAAGGGCTAATTTGTTCAGGAGAATCAACTCACCTTTGAAGAAACAAAATTGAAGGATACCATTATAAAATTGGAAGATACCATTATAAGTAGGCAGAGTGTATCATCTGTACTTAAATTACAGTATCTCTGTAGTCTTTTTATTAACATACATGCATTTTTAAGATGCAGACATATGCTGTTTACGACATAGCAGATAAATTAAAATAGGTGTCCAGTTATATGAATGTGAAATTAGACAACTTAAGATGGACGAGTGGATCAATTTTTTTTATCTCCAACATAGTAGGTCTTTCTCTAGTGGCTCTCAGAAATATTGATGGCCTGGATGCTGTGACTCATTTTAAGTAATTTATGTTGACTGGGCAGAAAGACTGGATAGGATCAAATAAGTGCAAAAATTATTATATCTCTTTTATGCTAAATAATTCTGGAAGTGGAAGATTTGGTCATTTGGCATAATTCATATACCAGTTTAAGGTCCCTCTGGAGATGGTGGCAGCTTCCATTTCCACTTCTTATGCTGCTTGGCCCTCCTCTTCTCTTTTTATAGCTTTCCTTCCTTCCTCCCTCCTCTTCCTTCCTTTCTTTCTTTTTTTTTTTGAGGAAGATTAGCCCTGAGCTAACATCTGCTGCCAATCCTCCTCTTTTTGCTGAGGAAGACTGGCCCTGAGTTAACATCTGTGACCATCTTCCTCTACTTTGTATGTGGGATGCCTGCCACAGCATGGCTTGCCATGCGGTGCAATGTCCGCACCCAGGATCCGAACCTGAGAACCCTGGCCACCAAAGCAGAACATGCACACTTAGCTGCTGCGCCACTGGGCCGGCCCCTCTTCCTTTCTTTTTAAACAGCTTTATTGAGATATAATCCTCATTCCATATAACTCACCTATTTAAAGTGCACAATTCAGTGGTTTTAGCATATTCATAGAATTGTGCAGCTGGTCAGAGAGCAACCACAGTTTAATTTTAGAACATTTTATTAGCAGTCTCCATTACCCCTTTCTCCTCCCTCAGCCCTAAGCAACCAATTTAATCTACTTTCTGTCTCTATCAATTTGCCTGTCTGGACCTTTCCTATAATGAAATCATATAGTATGTGGTCTTTGTGACTGGCTTCCTTCACTTAGCATAATATTGTAAAGGTTCATTCATGTGTAGCATGTATCTGTGCTTCATTCCTTTTAATGACTGAATAATATTCCATTGCATAGATATGCCACATTTTGTTTTTGCTTTCATTAGTTAATGGACATTTGAGTTGCGTCCATTTTTTGGCTATTATGAATAATGCATTCACATTCATGAACATTCGTGTGCAAGTTTTTGTGTGATCATGTATTTTCATTACTCTTGGTTATATACCTACGAGTGCAGTTGCTGGGTCATATGGTAACTCTGTGTTTAACTTTTTGAGAAACTGCCAAACTGTTTTCCAAAGGAGCTGTACTGTTTTACATTCGCACCAGCAGTGTATGAAGGTTCTGATTTCTCCACATCCTCATCATCCCTCTGAGTTTTCATATCGGCTTAAGTGTTTACCTCTGCCTTCTACCTCCCCAAGTCTCTTGTCGCTTGTGAATATGATGTATGTCAGAGCTTTCCAGTGCTTTGATGCACTGCTGTGGTAACTCGCATTACTGATGTAGTCTCCAGCTGTAAACATGGTTGTCTGTTTCTCCCAATATGCTGTTCAAATATCATTTTCAATTTGTACTATGATGTGTAAAAAGTCAGGAAGCAAGATGCAGACCCAGAACCAGCTCCTTTTGGGGAACTTTTTAGACAACTAGGACTGGTTAGAATCTCTAAGATAACTCTTGATGATACTAAACCTGGCAAATTTCAAGCATGTACACATACCAGAGACACTTGGAAAAGCCCACTTATCAGAACCAAAAGGTTTGCAAACATACCAGGGTTTCTTTGGTATGCACTGATGTCAACAAATGCCGTCATGCCCTGTGTGGAGCAGGCGTTATTGTTATCTCTGTAATTATGGCTGGCTCAGTCCTCTGAGAATTAGGTGCTCAATATTGAATCAGAATTAAGTCTTGTCTTGCACAGTGCTCGAGTGGTCAGGTTGCTTTAACTCTTCCACTAGTGAAGAGAACACTAGTTATGGTTGAAAGGCTTCATTGGAGTTAAGGTTATTAGACTTAAGAGAAGGATTTCCTCTCTGTTTTCTCTTACGCCCCTGCAAGAATCCTGACTCAGTGCAGTTCCTAAATGGAACAGTGCTTTGGGGACCTATGAAGAAGGCAGTCTGCAGGAATTGTTAATTATTTCTAAAAATAACTCCAGGAGACAGGCTAATGGTAATGACTGGGTTCTGGCACTTTATGGTTATAGCAACCACTTTTTTCTATTTTGCTTTCCTCCTCTAATGCTTAATTATCTCCATGTGGGCATTATGATGGTGTGTCATTGAAAGTATTAAAAATTTAATTAATTGCTTGACAGTTGTATCTTGTGGAAACTACAATAGCGGTAATCTTTTTACATTTTTTATTTTTGGTTTAAACAAACCTAACTAATTACAGAGCAACCACAAAGTCTTCAAATTGCAAATAAGACATAATAAAGTATAGCTACCAATTAACAGATTTCAGTGTTTTTGTATTTTATAGCAACAAACTGCCCAAGTCTAAAAAAAGGTCAACTAAAGCATTCTGGCCTTTTCTGATCTCTACTTTATATTCTGGAATATTTTAAGCTTTGTCATAGAGATATGGCTGGAATCACAAATTAAAAAAAAATGTATTCAGACAAGGCAAATATTTAATTATAAACCATAGGAATTCAATATGTTGAATGTGTCAGTGTTTGCATTTTGTTGTTAGATGGTGTAAAATTTTATTAGTTTTCTATAATAATCATTGCTTATACTGGCTTATAGTGACTTTTTTTTTTTTTTTTTTTTTTTTTTTTACTATATTACCATTAGTTCTTTACAGGGATCTCAGATGGTATCTAATAAGATGATTAGAGTTTACCATTTAGTCATTCTGAAAATGGATAAGTTTTTTAAAATTAATTTTTAATGGTCTTTTGACATTATGGAGCAATGAGTCTAACTCAGTTTTTAAATCTTGACGTAAAAAGGACAAAGAAAAGATTTTACATAGTGTTTTAGTATCGCCTTCTCTTTCATTTCAGGTAAGACCAGAAATCCCTGTTCCTGATGAGCTAGATGAAGATGAAGATGATGATGGTGACGAAAAGGAGGTGGATCTTTCAGTTCCTGGCTTCTGCTATCTCCAACTGTTGTCACTCACTGCTCCTTTGGTTTTACCAGGTGACTCCTATTTAGTGGCAGGGAAGCTGGCACTTTCCGGTGATTTTACCTGTCTGCTTAATTGTGTCCTTTTGTGATGTGTACATATTATAGCTTACTTTAATCATAAGTACTTACTTTCTATCTGAAATGCAAAACGCACCCATCTATTCTATAGGGACCACTTGAGGTAGTATGGTGTTCAAAACACACCAAAAAATGTTGGACTCAAATAAAATTGAACTGGAAGACTAGTTTAAACAACCATTTTCACTGAAAAATTAAAATTCATTTCAAAAGCTAAATTTATTCTGCAAGACAAATTTGCAGTGGGACTTCAAGGCACTGGTTCAAATTGTGGTTCTTCATTCTATAAGCTAAGTGAGAAGATCATTAGACTCTTCAGAGATTTACTGGGTAGTTTCTTCATGGTACGCTTATTCTTTCTATAGAGTTACTCCAAAGATAGTACCAATATTTAAGAGGTATCAATTAATGCTTTTTAAAAAAATGATCAAATTTTATGATTACTCAGTTTTGGTGTAAAGCTTATAGGACCCTGACATTTTAAAATTATTCTAGTGCTTACGTGTGGTAGTCATTCTATATGGGTGTTGTATTTAGAAATACTCACTTGCCTCTCTTTATTTTATGCCCTACCCAAGAGATGGTGGGTGGTCCCATCTGAGAAATTTGTTTGATTGTGGACTATGATTGGGAATTTACATTATTTTATTGTAAATTTCATTTTCCAACTATTAAAAAATTTCCCCAGGTGATTGATTGTGATTAAGTAGCTTTTCAGTATTAGCCAACATTTTGCCCAGCATGCTTCTATTACCTTGTTATGTCCCAGATCTACCTTGAATGTTCATGGATGTAAAAAATTAAATTCTGTAAACACAAGAAATGTCATCTTATCATCTTAATCACAACCTCACTAGCCTGTAATGTTGGAAGCTTTTTTTCTTGGCTTCTTCCCCCAGGGAAATTCCTGAGAAATTCAGCCAAATATATGCTATTTAGTTCTAGACAAAGCTGCTGTCACAGATCCCTGCCTCCTTTCATTAGAGAACACTAAATAGCATGACTTAGACAAAGAGTTCACCTTTTCATTTCTCCTAATGTCCAGAACAAGCCTTGAAAACTTGTTCTCTGTTCCTTTCTTCTGTCCTTCCCACTTCCTACCTCAAGGTCTTCAGAGTCCAGGACCTCCCCTGCAGTTACAGTGAGTCCAAGGAAGGGAAAAGCCTTTGGTTATTCAAAGTTCCTCCTGTGTCCTAAAATAGCCCTAGAGTTAAAAGTCCTCCTGGGCTTTTTTAATGGTGTTGTTCCTTCTTGCATGGATCCCTCACCCCAGTCTTGTGGTATTAGAAGGAGAAGGGAGGGAGGATATTTGTTGCCAAGGTTTGCTGTTGTTTCTGTCCTCCCAGTGCGTGTAGTGATGTGGTGGCCATTCCCTGGATTTTCTCCATTGTTTGTCCTTGATGGTTACTAGCACCTTTCCCTGAGAAAGAAGGGAGGGGGTGAGGGGTGGAGGCGGGATTTGAAATCAATAGCTGTCTGTTTGAGAAAATTCAATAATTAGCATCAGGTGGGTGGTCTGGATGCTCTCTGTGTCTGGGAAACTGTGTCACCATGGGCAGAGTTCTTCATTTTTCTGTGCCTCGCTTTTCCTGCTATTATTGGCGAACTCAAAACAGACCAGGAAAAAGGCAGCAACTTTTGGAATATATATCCTGAAAGGTACAGGATGGATGATATATACTAGGTCTCTAGATGCTGCAGGCAAAACCCCAGATTGCAATGAATATAAGTGAATCCTGGCCCTTTTCTCCTCTTAATTCATTTCAAGTCAACACAAAAGCAGCTGCAAAGTAAGTTCAGTAATTTGCATTATTTTAAATAGAGATGTTACTAGTATTGATTTTTTTTTTTAAACTTTGAAATAATTTTAGACTTACATGAAGTTGCAAAAACAGTTTAGAGGGTTCCTGTGTACTTTTTACCCAGCTGCTCCCATTGATAATATCTCATGTAACCTTAGTTCATTATTCAAACCAGGAAATTCACATTGGTACAATACTATTAACTAAACTATAGACCTATTGGATTTCACCATTTTTTTCATACAGTATGTAAACTTTCGGGATTAGCCTTTTTTCACTCAGCATAATGTCTTTGAGATCCATCCAAATAGTTCCCTGTATCAATTATTTGTTTTTTTTTTTATTGCTGAGTCGTATTCCACTGTAGGATGTACCACAATTTGTTTATCCACTCACCTGTTGAAGGACTTTTGGGTTGTTTAAAAAATTTATATCTAACACTCTGTGTCCTATAAATTTTCAGCTCTTTCAAATTCTCACCTGGTCATCTGGAAGGAAGAGACAAGGGCAAGGCTCAAAGGCAATGGAAAAAAATCCTAGTTGCTAGCTCAGTGGCTGGGGGAAGATGGTGTTTTATATATCAGTTGTACTCATGGTATCTTACCCTCATTTAAACTGTTCTCAGGGCTTGAGTTATTTGAGAATCCTTAGTTCTCTGAAGAGCTTGACAAGTAGACAAATTGCTATTCTTGTTAGTCTACGTGCAGATGTGTACTTCCCTCTTGACATGTATCAGCTTTTGCCAGAATAGAATCCCTTCTGAGAAAGCATGAAATTACCTTCTCTCACCATAGCTCTCTATCCACACAAACAGATGACTCTTAGCTACATTCTGAAAAGTCTGTACCCATACTCACCTTGAAGCAGTCACACATGCGCGTGTGTGTGCGGGGGGGGGGGGGGGGCGGGGAATTGGGGTATATGGCCTGCAATTGGATGTTGCTCATCTCTTTCATTTAGATGATATATTGATCAGGGTCTTGACAAGAAAGGCACATTCAGGTGGAGTAATTGAGAGTTTGATAAAGGCACTATTTACAGTTGTGTTGTCAAAGTTAAGGACATTCACAAGCAATAGGGAATCATCCCACAGTGGTTAATGTTCCTCAGCCTGAACAGGTAAGGGGAGATAGGGTTAGGAAAATAAGAGAAAGCATGTGTATCGTAAACAGGGATGCCTAAGGGGAGCCAGAGCCTTCAGAAGAGGGATGCAGGCAACCTGTAGCAATCCTGCAGGAGGTTATCTGGGGAATACCTCACTGTTTCCACCCTCTGATCTCCTGTCCACATCTCCCATCAGATGAAGCAAACTAGAAGCCAGAGGACAAGAGAGCCTGTTGATGTCATTGTTAAAGGTTATTCTTCCAGGGCACAGAGCAGGGTTAAGAAGGTAGAGCGGGGATCCGGAGGGGTAAATGGAAAACATTGCACACAGGTGTTCTCACGGCTTTGAATGGAGAAGCTTTGTTGCATGTATATAGGAATGACAGAACTGGCCATGTAATAGATGCTCCAGTGAGTACTTGCTGCCTTTAATTTAATCGTAGTCATTTAAAAGAGACTTAGATATATTCAGAATGAAATTCCAGTGTAGTTAGGTGGATCCTTGCTTTTTGTTCCTATAATAAGAGGAACATGCAGTGGTTTCCTTTTTTGTATTCCATACGATTTGTTTAGCTTTAATGTTTTTATTGTTTTTGTTTCTGCATTGGGCAACCTCTAGTGGTCCTTAGGAAAATAACACCTGAATATAAACCTATAGTCTTATCAAGTATTTTGTTTGGGTACCCTATTGTCTTCTGATCCCACATTTCCGTGTTACCTTATAATAAGGAAAAATGTCAAGCAGAAGAGACCTTGGGCTTCGTCAGAAGGAACACAAGCAAAGAAATATTGAACTATTATCCTGTTTTAAAATAATTGTACTGATATTGCCATGGAATGATGGATAGTTGTAAAAGCCCTCTCTAAAAACACCTAAGTGACAAGAAGGAGCCAGTCACGTGGAAATCTGGGAGTAGTGTGTTCCAGGTGGAATGAATAGCAAGTGCAGTAACGCCTGACTTAGATGTGAACTTTGTATTATTGAGGAATGGAAAAAAGGCCATATGGAAGTATGTCTTTAACGTGGCTAGCAAGGAGGGCGGGTGGTAGAGATGAAGTTAGGGGCAGAATCAGGGGCTATATGTCATTGTGAGAAGCTTTAATGTTATTCTATGTACAGCGAAAAACCATTGGAAGATGTTAGAGAGGGGAATGACATACAATTCTTCTGGGTAGAGGATGGTTTGCAGGGGTGGTCATGAGGAAAAGAAGCCAAGAAACTAGTTTTGAAATTCACCCGGATGAAGAAGAGAGAAGATAATGACTGGACAAGAAGCAGTGAAAAGGGAGAGAGATGAATAGATTTGGGAATATATTTTTGAAAGTAGATCTAGAAGGACTTGCTAATAGATTATATATACGAAGTGTTAGAAAGAGAATTAGGAATGACTATAAGTTTTTCAGCTTGAATAACTGGGTGCCATGTTCTGACTTGGGGAAGAGTAAGAAAGGGATGGGAATCAAGAGTTCTCTTTTTAGTCTTTTTGTGAAGTTTGCCCTGAAGTGTAGCTGAGTTGTTATATATGTATGAGTTAAGAATAAATGTTTCTATTCCGGGATACCATATTTACTCTACTTTTGATCTCCTTTTATCTCCTTCAGCTTTGGAGGAATTTTTTACATCACTTGTGAAGCAAGAAATGGTGAATATGCCCCGTGGGATATATCACTCTGCATTAAAAGCAGGTGTCCGCTCCGACCAAGGAAAGACTGTAGCAGGAATCCCCAATTTTATTTTGAAAATGTATGAAATGAACAAGCAACCAGGATTGAAACCTGGCCTTGCAGGTGAGCACAGTACATAGTATCAAGGTACAGGTTTTTGATGTAATAGATTAATTTCAACTTCCAAATAGGATGTAATAAGTCATGGCAGGACATTGCTGCTGCTAACATCTAGACACACCTGGATAAATGGCAAAAAGAAATCACATTTTAAAGGCATCAGAGAACTATAGAAGCAAAGATGAAAAAATGGACTAAAATTCCAGAATAGGGAGAACATTTTAGAACTCTTTCCCGTCCTCTGCTCTCCCTGTCCCTTGGGGGATATTCACAGATTCTGGTTGTGGGCTAGGATTGGGGCTTGGCTCAGGAAGAGGCCTGTTGGAGAATAGAGAAACCTGTGGAGCTTTTAGTAGTTCTGTGGAACTAGGGTGATGTGATGGTTAATTTTATATGTCAACATGATTAGGCTAAACGATGCCCAGATAGCTAGTAAAACACTATTTCTGGGTGTGTCTGTGAGTATTTCTCCAGAAAGGTTAGCATTTCAATCAGTAGACTGAGTAAAGATCGCCCTCCCCAGTGTGAGTGGGCAACATCTAATACTTGGAGGGCCTGAACAGAACAAAAGGCAGAGGAAGGATGAATTTGTTCTCTTTGCTTGAGCTGGGACATCCATCTTTTCCTGCCCTTGGACATTAGCACTCCCGGTTCTCAGGCTTTCGGACTTAGGCTGAATTATACCACTGGCTTTCCTGGTTCTCCAGCTTGCAGACAGCAGATCGTGGGACTTCTCAGCCTTGCTAATCTTGTAAGCCAATTCCCATAATAAATCTTCTCATATATATTTCTATATATATCCTATTCGTTCTGTTTCTCTGACGACTCTGACTAATATGGGTGACAAGTTGGAGATTTCCCTCATAAGAAATTTGCTGAATTTTGAGTTTGCACTAAAAGTTAAAGAACTAGGCTGATTCTTCTGAAAGGCAAAGTAAAGTCTTCATTCTTGTGGTGCTTAGGAAACAAAGAGTGGCTAGGAGAATGGGCCTGAAAACAAAGCACGTGAGTCTAGAATTGACACTGAAGATCTACAGCTCTTTTTACCTGGGTGCACTACAGCTCTTTTTACCTTGGTACGTGTACTAGTTCTGGCCTCAGCCGGAGGCTGAAATTCAAGCTTGACCTTAGCAAATGCAGGAAGCAGAGAAACCAATAGAGATCTTGATATTCTTGTGGTGGCTGAGTGACAAAACTGTGGACTTAAGGGACCTCAAACACACAGCCTGTGTCTCCCTCAAGACATTTTCCAAACTTTGAAGCTTATGGGATGGGAGAGTTAAAGAGGTAAGCTGAGAACCTCTAAGAACAGATGCGAATCTCCCATAATCTTTCCATATTGAGAGTCAAAGACCAATTCAACTGTTAGTTGAAAATCTTGGGGGAGGCATGCCCTAGGAACAGGGTTGAAACAGAAGTAGACTGAGATTTACTGAAAATATAATCAGGCATCACTCAGTTCAATCCATGATTTGATTGAGATGATCAGTCCTTCAACTCTATGTGCCTAACAGAGGTGAAGAGTTTAACATCATTTAGAATTTCTGTAGTTCTTTCATATACTGTCTAGCATACAATGAAAAAGTACTAGACATATGAAAAATGAAGAAGCTAGAAATGGAGGGGACATTTTATGGAGATGAAGTCACTCTATTTAGAAAATATCATGATTCTAATCAGTGTATATGAAATAGCATTGCTTCAAAATATATGACAAAAATTAGCAGAACTGAAAGACGAAATAGATAAACCCACAATAAGAGTGGGAAACTTTAAAGCATCTTTTTCAATAGCTTGACAAACGAGCAGGTAAAAAGATCAATAAGTTTACAAAATATCTGAACAATACTGTGAACAAATTTTGACTAAATGACTTATAGAACAATGTACCTTACAGTGATAGAATTCTTATACTTTTTAACTGTACATGGGACACTTAGCAAAAGGACTATATGATGGACCATAAACTTCAACAAATTTCCTCTGGCGACAATGGGATTAAGCTAAAAATAAACAACAAAAAGATAACTAGAATGTCTCCAATAGACTTGGAATTGAACAATACACTTATAAATAATCCATGGACCAAAGAAAAAAATCAAAATGGAAATCAGAAAATATTTTGAACTGAAGGATAATGAAAATAAGCCATCACAACTTGTGTGATAAAGCTAAAACAGTGTTGGAGGGAAATTTATTCCTTCAATGCATGTATTAGAAAAGAAGAAAGGAAAACAATCATGACTTAAGCTTGCATCTCAAGAAACTTGGAAAAGAACAGTAAATTAAACTTAAAGAAAAGATAAAGGAAAGAATAATAAAGATAAAAATAAATACAATAGAAACATAAAATTAAAAAACAAAGCAAAGCAAAAAGTTGATTTTTTAATATGTTTGATAAAATTGATAAAGCCATTGTAAATCTGGACAATAAGATGTAGAAATATAGATTAGCTATATCGGGAACAACAAAGGAGACACTACTTCAGACCCTACGGCATTCAAAAAGATAATACAAGAATATTATAAAGACCTTTTAGCCAATTTTATAGTTTGGATGAGATATAGAAATTCATTAAAATATAAACCTTTGTAAAACTGACAGAAAGAGGAATAGACCACATGAATAGTTTGATATTTATTAAAGAAATTGAATTTGTAAGAACCTTCCCACAAAGAAAACCCTAGGTGCAGATGGCTTCCTTAGTGTATTTTTCCAGAAAATTAGGGGAGAAATAACAATGGTCTTTCATAAACTCTGATAGAGAATAGCAGAAAAGGAACACCCTTGATGAGATCAGCATGATCTTGATACCAAGTGCAAGAAGAGAATATTACAAACCAGTCTCTTCCATGAATGTAATTGTAAAAATCCCCCCAAAATATATTAGAAAATTGAATTCAGCAATATGTACAAAGGATAATACATAACAATTAAGTGAGGTTAATTTAATGTTTGAAAATCAATGTAATTCATTACGTTAATAGAAAAAGGCAGAACAATCTTTAGATGATCTCAATAGATTTGGAAAAAGCCTTTGAAAAGTTTAGCTCTTGATACAAAAAAGACTCTCATTAAACTGTAAATAGAAGGGAACTTCTTTTATTCTGATAAAGAACATCTACAATGCTGTCTTTGTACTTAACACTGAAATATTGAAACTTACTCCTTGAAACTGGGAAAAAGATAACTGATGCTTGTTATCATGACTGTTATTCGGTCTCATAATGGAGGCCATAAGTAGTGTAATAAGCTAAGAAAAAGAAATAAAATAATAAGGATTAAGAAGGAATAGTCATTATTTGCAGGTGACATGATTGTACACATAGAAAAATTCAAAATAATCTACAGACTAAATAGGATTAATAAATAAATTTAGCAAGGTTACTGCATACATATGAAGGTCAACATATAAAAGTAAATTATATATTTGTATATACCATAACAAATAAAAAATGAAATTTAAAAACTGTACCATTTATAATAGCATCAAAAAATATCAAATATCCAGAATAAATTTAGCAAAAAGTGTGTAAAACCCTTACACTGGGCGCTACAAAATGCTGTAGAGAAAAGTTAAAGTAATCCTAATAAACGGAGTGATATACAATGTTTATGGACTAGAAGACTCCATGTTGTAAATATGTCAGTTCTCTTCAAATTGATATGTAGATTCAAGTCAATCTCAATCCATATCCCAGTAGGTTTTGGAAATTGACAAACTGATTCTAAAATTTGGTGGAAATGGAAAAGACCAAATAGCCAGGGTAATCTTGAAGAATAACAAAGGAGGATATACATTACCAGGTATCAAGACCTGTTATAAAGCCACAATAATTGGCAGTGTGGTATTAGTGCAAAGATAGACAAACTGACCAATGGCAGAATAGATGGTGTCCAGAAACAGACCCACATAGACAAGGTCATTAGATTTATTACACACGTGACACTGCAGTACTGTGTGACCAGAGGGGGAAGGACTGGGAGGAGAAGTGTTAGAGGAGGAGGAGGGAGGGAAAGAGGGAGAGTGAATGTGTGTGAGTGCAGGGATGAGGGAAAACTTGTTCACTTGTGGGCATAAACTAAAGGAACCCATGTTATCAGTTCACAAAGATTGATATGTGCAAATCATTTGTCTTTAATAGAAATTTATTTCTTTAAAAAAGCTTGATACAATCTCTAGAAGTAACAGTTCACAAAATTTAAAATGTCACAGATTGTAAGTTTGTTCATTTATTTACAAACAAATAAGGCTTGTAGATAAGTGATTAAGTATGGTCACTTGTTCTCTGTTCTGTTTTTTCTTTTCTTAGACACCAATAAACAGTCAAAAATCATAATTTGCTTAGCAAATTCTCTTGTCGTCTCTAAATCTCTCTATCCAGATTGATTGAATGTGGATTACTGAGAATCTAATTAGTGAAATTTTTACACAAGAAATGTTTTTATAAGTTTCCTTTTTTTTTAAAGGTGGTATGTTATTTTGTTATGATATTTCAACATATCAGAGTAAAGATGGCAAACCCTTGAATCGACTGATGGCCAGTAGAGGGCGAAGTTTCAAGCAGACCTCACTTGCTCTAGTGCATGAGGTAGGTGTCTTCCCATACTCTCTAACAGGTTCTTCTTGCTTGTATGATTTGGGGTTTTCCTCTGTCACTTTATGTTTGTGAAATTTAGTGTGTGTTTGAAAATAATTTTTCTCTTTATCATAATTAATTTAAGTTGCTTTTAAAGTCAACCAAAATAGCCGACCCAACTAAATACTGAAATATTTTGATGTATTAAGAAATGGCGTACTTCCCCTGCCACCTAGCCTAATTATTAACAATTAGTATCTAGGAATTTGGTTAATTTCATCAATGTTTAATTTCCGTTGTTTTGAATAAATTCCAACTTATTTAAATAATGCCTATTTCTTAATTCTTATCCTTTGCGACTGTGCAGGGCACCAGTGTGTATATTTTGTGGATGTTGAGTATTAACAGGAAAGAAAAGTGTTTGGGAAAAAAACCCTTTGGTTTTAGTGTTTATTTTACTTTTCCTTTAGGCCACCCTTTTAAAATAAAGTTTATATGATGCCATTAAATGATTTGTATGAAATCTGATCATTGCAGATCATAGCAATAGCAGAGGCAAGAGGGAAGCTGCAAATGACTTAGAAAATGTGCATTTTTATTGTTGTTTTTTGAAATTTTATGACAGTTACTCATTCACGTATATAAAAACTATGAATGAGTAACAAAATAAAATATCACAGCAAAGAGGTTTACTTTATATAATTTAGACATTAGATACATTATAAACGGAAAATATACAAATTATAAAAAATTTAATTAGCACTTCTATGATTAGTTTGTATTAAATCTTATTTTGATGTGTAATTTATAAATCTGATATCACTAATTTGGTTCAATTATATTTCATATCATACCAGTTACCACCAGTTAGCATAGCTGGTTTTAAAGAATCATCTTTATCCAATGCCACCCATGTTCTTTTCATATATTTAATTAGAGTTGAAATTATGTAAATATTTGGTTCAGAACCTTTTTCATCTAATACAGTGTCTTCATTTAACTAAGGAAGGAAGAAAGTTCTGGGAAAAGCAGTCTTTCTCTGTGAAGAAGTGAGGTTTAATTTCACTGAAGAGGGAAAAACATAGGTGATTTCTAGATTTGTTTTCCCTAGCGTCTTTGTAGGTGGTGTGGAGAAAGGAAAGATTTTGTACCTTTTCGTGTTTTTAAGCTGTGCGCTTAGGTGTTTGAAGAGTAACCAAGTGTTAGGTGTTAATGGAAAGCTGATTTTAAAAGTCACCATTAGAAGAGAAACAAGAAAAAGTATTAATGTGGGGGAGAGCAGAAGACATCTGATAAATTCAGCACATGGTATCAGAACTTACGAGGTGTGCCTTAGATATGAACAGAGAAAATACTTGGGTTAAGACACTCGTTGCTTGTGTTGTAGAATGCCTAGAAAATTTCAAAGAGATGAGAAAATAAGATCATTATTTTAGAAGTCAATTGAAAGACATACTAGAATTCTGTCAAGTCTATGGTAGGATTTTAGCGTGGATTCATCTTCTGCTTACTATAATTCATTAAAAAAAAAAGCAGAGAGAGAGAATGAGCCATGTGGTTCCTCAAACTATGTGACAACAAATAATGAGAGTTTTAAAGCTGGTTAATAAAAATAACAATTGCAATAATAATAGCTAATAACCAGCTCAGGCACTTTAAAGATTGTTATTCATATATTAATTCATTTGATCTCCACATTAACACTGTGAGGTTGGTGGTGTTAATTGTGCTCAAGATCAGAGAGCTGGTAAGGAGAGGAGCCTGGAAGCTGATCCCAGGCAGGGTCACTCCCATGGCCCTTGAACTACCTTATGCTGTCCCAGGTTAAGCAGGGACATTTGAAAAATACCTTTGGATTGTTCCAAGAAGACTCTGGTATTTCATGACTGGTCTTCTTGCTTCTAGTCTTTCTTTTGTTGCAGTCCATTTGGTACTTTTCCAGCTGGTGCTTCTTCAAACTCTGCTTTGGTTCCTATTGCTACTTTATTCTGTCTTTTATTTTTAAAAAGTCTGTCATGAGAGTTTCAATTTGTTTATTAACTCACCAATTGATGGACTTTGGGGTTGTTTCCAGTTTTTGGTGATTATGACTAAAGCTGCTATAAACATTCTCGTCCAGGGGTAGGTGTGGACATCTGTTTTCATTTCTTTTTAGTAAACAAGTACCTAGGAGTGGGATTGCTGGGTCGTATAGTAAGTGAATATAAGAAACTACCAAACTGGTTTCCTTGTGAATGCCCACCAGCCAAATAAGGGAGTTCCAGTTGCTCTGCCTCCTTGCCAGTGCTCCAAATGGTCGGTTTTTAAAAATGTAGCCATTCTCAATACGTTGGTAGTGGTTTCCCTTTTGTGGTTTTAATTTATGTTTCCTCTATGACTATTGATGTTGAGCATCTTTTCATGTATTAATTTGCCATTTATATCTTTTCTTCCACAAAGTGTCCTCATCTTTTGCCCATTTTTTAACCAGGTTTTCATTTTCAGATGAAAGTTCTTTATATATTCTGGATATACATCCTTTATTAAAATGTGCTTTGCAAATGTTTTACTTAATCTGTAACTTATCTTTTGATTTCCTAACCAGTGTCTTTTGAAGAGCAGATTTTTAGTTTTGAAGAATTCCAATTTTTCAAGTTTTTCTTTTTATCATCCTTGCTTTTTGTCTAACTGAAAGTTGCAAAGATTTTCTGTTTTTTTCCCCCTGTATTTTCTATTTTCTTTATTTAGAAAAAGAGGTCTAATTCATATACCATAAAATTCATGCATTTAAAGTGTGCAATTCAGTGGTTTTAGTATATTTACAGAATTGTGTCACCACATTCAATTTTAGAATATTTTCATCACACCGAAAGGAAGCTCTGTTCCCATTAGCAGTCATTCTCCATTTTCATCACTCTCCATCCTCCAGCAACTGTGAATCCTCTTTCTGTTTCCATAGATCTGCCTCTTTTGGACATTTCATATAAGTGAAATTATATAATCTGTGGTCTTTTTGGTCTGACTTTTTTCACTTAGTATAATGTTTTCAAGGTTTATATAATGCATTGTCACATGTATCAGTACTTCCTTCCTTTTTATGACTGAATAATATTCCATTATATGGATATATCATATATAGTTTATCCATTAATCACTTAATCCATGTCCTATATTTTCTTGTAGAAGTTTTATGGTTTAAGGTTTACATTTTAGCCTGTGATCTATTGGAGTTAATTTTTTATAAGGTATGAGTTATATTTGTTGAATATACCATTCTTTCTTCATCTAGGCATCTTTGTTGAAAATCATTTGTTCATATGTGTGTGGGTCTATTTCTGTACTCAGTTTTGCCCCGTTTGATCTGTGTGTGTATACTTTCATCAAAACCACATAGCTTAATAACTGTTGCTTTATAATAAGTCTTGAGATCAAGTAATATGAGTCGTCCAACTTTGTTGTGTTTTGTTTTTAAATTTGTCTATCTTTGGCCCTTTGCTTTTCCAACTATATTTTAAATAAGCTTTGAGAAAACACAAAAAAGCCTGTTGTAATTTTGATTGGAAATGCATTGAGTCTGTAGATAATTGGGGAGAAAATTGACATCTTAATAATATTGAGTCTTTCAATCCACGCACAAGATATATCATTCCATTATTTTAGGTCAATGTTTTGTTGTTTTCTTATTACAAATCTTTCACATATTTTGTTAAATTTAATAAGTATTGCATATTCCTAAGTATTTTGATGTTACTGCAGTTAGACTTTTTTTTGTTTGTTTTAATTTCTGACTGCTCACTGCTAGTATATAAACATAATTGACACTTTTCTATGACTTTACTAAACCCACTTATACATCCTTATAGTTTGTTTGTAGATTCTTTTTGTTTTTCATTGTAATGTTGGCTGTGAATAGAGATGGTCTTAATTTTTTTCTTTCTGACCAATATGCCTTTCATTTCTTCTTCTTATCTGATTGCACTGTCACGGGCCCTCCAATGTAGTGTTGAATAGGAGTGAATTGCGCAGTCTTCTTAACATTAAATATGATGTTAGTATAGAGTTTTTTTAGACATCGTTTATCAGGTTAACAGCGTTTCCTTTTATTTCTAAATTGCTAAGAGTTTTTATCACAAATGGATGTTGAATTTTGTGAAAAATTTTTTCTGCATCTATTGAGATGATCATATGATACTTTTTTAGTTTCATGATATGATGAATTATTTTGATCGATTTTCTAGTGTGAACAAAACCTGCATTCCTGGGATAAACTCCACTTGATCATAATGTATTATCCTATTTATATATTGCTGAATTTGATTTGTTGAGGACTTTTGCATTTGCATTTATGCTCATGAGGGATATTGTTCTGTAGTCTCCTTGCAATATCTTTGCCTGGTATGTTGTCAGGGTAATGCTATCCTCATAAATAATTATTCCTTAAATGTTTGGTAAAATTTTTCAGTGAAACCATTTGGGCTTGGAGTTTTCTTTAGGAATGTTTGTAACTATGAATTCAATTCATTTACTATATGAGACTGTTCTTTCTTTATATCTGTCTATCTATCCATCTATCTGTCTATCTAATCTGTCCGTCCCTATTAATCCTGAAGGGGGGATTTGAGTGGCACAGCATATATAACAATTAGTGTCTATATCCTTTTTTAAAGTGTAAACTTCATAAAATCAGGGAGTTTGTTTTGGTCATGGGTAGCTCCAGTGCCTGGTATTCCTGGCACATAGTAGACACTTCATAAATGTTTGTTGAATTAAGGACTTAAATCCTTTTGAAACTTGTATGTATCCTATACTTCACGTGTGCATTTAGTGAGATGGTTTTCTTTTCCTGGAAATGTTGTTATTAAATCGATGGTGAATCTAATAATTGTTGAGGTCTTACTAAGAAATGACATTATTGTCATTTGAACAAGATTTTATGTCCTGTTTTGCATTATTATTCATTTATATGGTTTAACCTCCCCTCCCTGTCAAAGATTATATATCCCTACAGGATATTCTATGGCCTTCTGAATGCCTGCAACTCTAGGTGGGTGAGCCGGTGAATGCCTGGGTAAAAGAACTGTTTTGAATGTCTAAGTGCTGTGCTCTTCATATTTTGAAGTGTATTTTGCTTTATGTAGTGGTCAATATTTCTCAAGAACTGTTAGTTAAATCAAGTAATTTGCAATGTCATGGAGAACTAGCTATTTAATGTAATCTGTGATGAATTCTTCTGGAAAGTGTACTATCCCCTTCCTTTTTGAAAAGTGCGTATTTTTTTTCATTGACTTTTCTTGAAGTGAAACTCTCCTTTGTTACTTTTGGAAGACTCACAGATCTAAGTCTGGTTCCGATTTGACCTGACACTGGAGGCAGTTCCGTGTAATCGCTGTTTTGTTTAGATTTCTGTAAAACTGGAGTGCCCTCTCTCTCTCTCCTCCTTTGAACAGGGGCCCACCAGGGGTCATTTCAGATCCACTAGGGCTTCTCCGAGTTCAGATGACTGTCCTCTTCTGCTCTGATTAATAATTACTACTTCTCACCCTGAGACTAACTTGGCTACTGATGACGAGGAAGCTGAAGGTGAATGACAGTTTCCTCCCTGAAATTTCCTGCCTGTCTTGTCATCCTTTGGCATTTCTAACTCTGACATGACACTCTCACCTAAATTAGAGGATACTGATTTGTCCCTGGATGGGAATGGCAGTCTTGCTTCATTATTTCCTCCATCTTGGGGCCCATGCAGATTTTCCTGATCCTGCTGCTGCTGCCCAACCATGTTTCCTACTCAGCATTAGATAGTGAGCTCTTTTTTCACTTTTATTTCAGAGAAGCCTAATCTGGACTTACTGGCAACACTACTCTGAATGAAATCGTTGTTTCTACATTCTTTATTTTTTTTCCACTGATCATAATTTGATTCTTTTTGCCTTATAAATTAACTTTGCTTTTCTTGTGCCTGTTTTAAATTTTTTCTCCAATGCCCAAAAGGACACGTGATATAGCCCATCATTTGAAATATGAGCGTATTTGCCTTTTTCTTTCAGTTCCTTCTTCCTTTAAAAACATATTTCTTATGAAGAACATGGAGTAGTGTTAGCATTCATGTGAAACGAAACATTTAGATGAAAATTCTGAATAATAATTGAGAGAAGTGGTATCTGTGCTTATTACACATTCTGCTTAGAAAACACTGTGAAAAGTATGGTTTGCTGTATTTTAGAGACTCCATAATTACCATGTGATGTGAGTTGTTATGGTAACTGGAGTTCCCTCCTCCTATTAAATAACAGAGTAAATTGTTGCTTGAGATGTGATTGAATTGTCAGCTTTCAAGCTAATGTTATCCTGATGGGAAAGAGGAATGGGGGAAGAGGGGAACCTAGAGAGAGACTGAGGGGGGAGAGAGAAGGCAAGAGGGAAGACGGGGAGAGAGAGAGAGAGTTTGAAATGTCCAGAAAGCAAGGAGATGAGTGTCATTTTACTTTAAAAACATGTCCCCCATAAGCCATCCCTTTCTTGTCTTCCAATTACTATTTGTCAGGGGACAGGAATAATAAAAAATGATTTTGGTGCAAAAAAGATCACTATTGACAGAAAATTGAAGCCTGTTATTTCTTATAAATAAACAATGGGACATTGAGTGGCTTTGGGGTCTCTACCATTAAGTACAAATGGTTCTTCTTCTGGAAAGTGGGAGGAGCATGTGTGTATGTCACAGACCAAATGTAGTGGCTCAATTGAGGTTAAATGCTTTTATTCTTTTGATAATAGTATGTTTATCTGGGGAGCATGAAAAATGCCTTACTTTGTGAGATTGGGATTTTTGAAATCAATAGCAAACACTTAGTTTACCTGTCAATTTTTACCTGCTGCCCTACCTTTTCCCATTCTAGTTTGCCAATCAAACAACCTCACAAAGTTTGTCTTACTTGTTTTATAGTATTTAATTAAGGGCTATTAAAATGAGTATTTTCTTATAAATGAATAATCTTATTTGTTAAGATCATCCAAGAGCCAGAAAACACTATCCAATTTCTGGGCAATGTGTTCCGAACAGTAAATTAACTAATTAGATGGCCATGTAGTCCCTTCCAGTAAAACACATATCGATGAGGAAACAAGATCTACTTTTTCATTCTCTCTTTCAACATTCCCTGACATTTGTGAATTGTGTATCTAACCAGGATATTTTCTGTTGAGCTAGTATTTCAGGTATACTGAATTAGAACCTATGTGATACACATAGAAAAGTTTAGTTAGGAAATGTCAAAATGTAGAGTTTATAACACCCACTTTAAAATTGCACCTGTCACTCACAGTGTTTTTATCTAAAATTCAACATTTCCTGACCAGAACATTTTGGACATACTTTTATAAAATTTCGAATACCTGTGTCCTCAACAACTTGTGTTTGAGTTTAGCCATGACTACTAAACAAAGTTTTCTAACATTGTGTTTCAACAAGATTGAAAGTTGAACATCATAATTTTCTGTGATTACTTGTTTATGATAATATGGTTTTCACATGACACAATTTCGTCTTAAAGCAAATACTGTACATTTCATTCAGTTAAACTTAGCAGGTACTTAATTGAACATTAATGTGCGAGACACTGTTATGGGTACCACGAGAGGGATTCCAGGATGAACAGGACATGATCTGTGCCCTTTGGATGGTATAAGATTAAGGTCCAGACACAACTAATCTAAGATGGAATCTGGTGAGTGTTACAGGAGAGGCCTGTAGTGTACTGGGCCTATAGAGATGGGAGAAATTATCTCAGTAAGTAAAGATGAGAGGAGGACAAGACATGCAAGGCGGTGGACCCAGTGAGTGCAGAGGTCCTGTAGAATATAGGGTGGGCTTGGGAACTGGTTTATAAGCCAATTCAGCCAGAATACAGGTTAAGTGAAGGAGAGGAGCAGGAAATCAAGTGGGGAAATTGGTTAAGGATCTTGCCCAGCAGAGTTCTTACATGAGAACAAGTTATTTCTTAAAGTAAATGGTGTACTTTTGCTTCTAAAATACTTTGAACATAATACAAATCAGTTTGGGCTTTATTATTTAATGAACCATCAAAGATTTTTGAAAAGAAATTCTGAGTCAATATAATAGCAGCAGCACCTTGTAGAATATATTAGAAGGAGGAAAGATTTTAGGCTGTTAGATCAGTTAGGTGGCCTCAGTAATCTAGGCAGGAATTAGGACTAAACCAATGAGGAAGGAGGTAGGGATAAATATAGTACACATTTCAGAGGTCCCAGCTGACAGTTGAGTTGGGGGCAAAGGAGAAGTCCAGGGTAAACCTGGGTGACTGGGATATTGATGGGTGATATTGATAGGAACAATAAGAGGAAGAGTGGATTTTGAATGATGATCACAAAGAAATGTATAGAGTGTAATAAATGGTGGGAGGTGAGTGTTTGAGAACTACTTCTAAAAGTAGTAATTTTCAAACTTTTTAATTGTATTGAGACATAATGTACATATGATAGATCTCTCCCCTTTTAGTGTATAGTTCTATGAATTTTGACAAGTGCACACCTTCATGTAAACAATACCACAGTTAATATAAGAACAGCTGTGTCACCCTAAAAATTCCCCTGTGCTCCTGTGTAGTCAACTCCTTCCCTCTCCCACTTCTCCTGACAACCACTGAGCTCTTTTATATCACTCTAGTTAAAACTGTGTTTTAAAGAGTGCTAGGGACCACCACAAAGTAGGGTCAGGTGATCAAGAGGGTGAGCGCCAACTCCCCAGCCTTTGTCCTCATTTCATCTAGACAAGTTTTGCTTCTCTGTTTCTGTTTTATATATTGGCATTTTACTTAACATTTGGAGTGGAGTGGAAAAATTACATAGCTAAACATTTGAGAGCTATTATTCTATATTGTTGCTGATAACACCTCTATGTGAGACGCCGTTTCTCTTACCTGGATCAGTGCAGTAGCCTCTGAGTAGTTTCTGGGCTTTGGCCTTTGCCCCCTACTGTCTCTTCTTAACTGAGCAGCATGATCCTTTTAATGTAGATTAGATCATGCTGTTCTTCTCAAAGCCTTGTAATGACTCCCTATTTAGTAAGAGTAAAGGCAGGTCCTGAAAAGTGACCTAGAAGACCCTGCACTCTCTCTGGATACCTTGTTAATTCGCCACCCTTCTCTCTTTCCACTCTCTTCTTGGCTCACTCTGTCTGTGCTAGTTACACTGACCTTCTTTCTGTTCCTCAAACAGGTCAGCCATGTGCTCACTTTAGGATTTTTGCTGTACCTTTTTTTTTAATTGAGGTGAAATTCACATAAAATAAAACTATTTTAAAGTGTACAATTTTGTGGCATTTAGTACATTCATGATGTGCAACCATCACTTCTATCCAGTTCCAAAACATTTTCATCATCCCTAAATGAGACCATGTATCCACTAGACAGTCACTCCCCATTTCTCCCCCCATTCTTTCTCTTCCCTCTCTCCTCCCCACCCCCAGTAACCACTTTGTGTCCTTCTGGCTTTTGCTTTCTGTCTCTAGGGATTTACCTATTCTGGGTATTTTATATAAATGAAATCATATAATATGTGAGTTTTATGTCTGACTTCTTTTACTTTGGCATAATCTTTTCAAAGTTCATTCACCTTGTAGCATGCATCACTACTTCATTCCTTTTTATGGCCAAGTAATAGTCCATTGTGGATCTATCATATTTTGTTTATACATTCATTTGTTCATAAGATTTTGGGTTATTTCCACCTTTTGGTTATGGCGAAAGTACTGCTGTGAACATTTATGCTCAATTATTTGTTTGAAAACTTATTTTCAATTCTTTTGGGTATATACCTAGCAGTGGAATTGCTGGGTCACATGATAATTCAATGTTTACCTTTTTGAGGAACCACCAAACTGTTTTCCATAATGGCTGAACCATTTTACATGCCTACCAGCACTTACTTTGGTGTTTATATCTTCATCTCCTTCAAGTTTTAATCAGACTCCACTTTCTTAATGAGGTCTACCCTGACCACCCGCTTTAACCCTGTAAGCTGCTCCCTCACCTCATCCTCCTTCTCCTGCCAGCCCTACTTTCATGTTTCCCTAATGTGGTCTCTTGCGCACATGCACAGTGTTTCATTATACTTAACTACCTCTCACCCATAGAAACTCTTACTCTTTCTTATTCTTCTCTAAATCATAGAACCTTCTCATCTCAACAGTCCATGAGACACCTGTCATTGCAAGGGTATGTGAAGTTATAGAAAAAGTAAATTTCGCATATTCGTTAAAACTTGGTGTACGGTGGTTGAGAATCCTGCTTTATCATGTGCTGAATTACAAGGTTGCAACTTCATGATTTGGAATTATTTTGTTGATTGGGTTTCCTTCAAAGGCTTCTCACAAGTATAGCAAATTATATATAATTTTCATACTTTAAAAATGTTAATTGTGTTTTTCATCCTAGCAGCATTAACCCATATGGGTGGCTATATTTTGAATTGGAATAGCATCCTAAAATGTGTTTTTGTTAAAGATGGTCAGGGAAGTCTCTTTTGCCTGTAACACAGTGGAGTGTCAGGGGATGACTGTCTTCAAGCTGTTCCCTAAATCTCTCTGCAGTAAGGGAAAGAGCAAGAGAGTGCATTTTTAAAGAGATTTACTCACAGCCTACTCCACAGAACACTAAGACTAGGTACAATCTCATAAAACCTGAAGAGTTCAGGCTAGTGTCCAGGCTCGAGCATTCTGCTGTGTCCCTGTGCCCACCTTCAGATGTGGTTGGAGCAACAGGAGGAAGATTAGCTTTAACCTTCAGTTGATAACTTCCTTTTAAATAAGTTTCCTGGCATGAATGTCTTTGTTCTTAGAAGCTCAACGTTTGATTTGCTCATTTTCCTTTACGTTTTTTCCCCAATACTTTCTTTTTTTTTAAACTCAGGTTTAAGAAGCAATTGAGACCATTGTCTTTCCAAAAACGTTCAGTGCCCTTTTTGCCCATTTGCTGAGGGCATGGATACTCTCAGTAATGTGATGATGCTCATGGATTTTTTTGACAGGAAAGTTTTGAAATATTTCAGTTTCTGAAGTAAGAGATAAAAAAGTTTTGGTTGTGGTGTTTGAGTGTTCTTCCTGTTAGATCCAAGTCTCAAACTAAGACTTAAAAATAATTAATGTGCTTTATGGAAAGGGAGCAGATTGATAGGAAAAAAGTTAAAGAAAATTCTCCACATTTTGGAAACAGAGAGCAAGGTCAAGGACTGAGTAATGCCTCCCCAGCTGGCAGTGCGGCCGAGGTTGTGGTCTGCTTCCGGGGTAAGGCGAAACGGGAATTGATGGGCCCATTTCTTGAAGGATGTTTGTTGACACATTAACAGGGTTGTCCCTGCCGTATTTGACAGAGTGAGCACTTAATCAGAAATAGAAGAAATCTGTCTTTATAATTTTTTTAAAAGTTCATTTCATGGTCTGAATATCTTTTTCATACTGTTTGAGTATCTAACTCTTAAAAAAAAAGCAATAGTGGAATGAGAGGTGATAGATAACAGACAGAATTAATCTGTTTTGTTCTCTTTCTTTCCCGTAAATTCTTCATAATTTTGCCTTAGAATCTGTGCCCATTTCTGACTCTCCCACTAGAAAGCTCTCTGCAGACACAGATCAATTGATAATCCTCATCTCCTCCTGTAGCGCCTTCTGTGTAGAAGGCCCACACTAAGATCGAGGTTAACAGAAGTACCAGAAGCCATGGGAGCCAACTATATTCAGAGAGGTTCTTCTCTTCCTCATCACAAATCACTTGAGAAAATTAGTTCTTAGACTACAATAAAATCTCCTTAAGCACTTCAGTGATCATGATTCTAGGGTAATTTTATAGAAATTTGTCCTTTTTGTTTGTTGTTGTTTTTTGTCTGTAGGACAGACTGAAGTTTGAGTTGTTTGCATTTAGATGAGAAGAGTTACAGGAAACATGAAATGTGATGCAATGTGACTGTTTTTCTTGAGTGATTTCTCTATAACAGAAGCAGACTTTGGGAAGATTTGTTGCAAGATAGCTGTATACTAATAGGTAGAAACAGAAATGACTATGAAAACCAGATGTTTTGTCTGGGTTCTCTCTTCAGAAACAGGGTTTCAGTGTTGGCATATATCATTTTTCTCTTGTTTACCCACACTGATTAAAGGGCATTTATCTAGTGGTGTACACAATTGCTGTGTGCAGTACTCATTTGCATGCTCTGACCATCATGGTCGCTACACAACATGATATTTCTCTTGGCAATTTAAGTTTATTACTTCAGAAATTGTCATACTGGAAATCCAGGATGTGAGCAATATTTATTTTTATTTAAAATTACTAGGGGGATTTGTTAGACCATACCTAGCTTCCTGACATTGGCAAGAGGCTTTACAGAGTTTCCCCTAATTTTCGAGGACATATTTGTATTACACATACATCTTAACTTGTTATTATTGTAGGATTTTATTTGCTTTAATTTAGAAAATTCCAGACTTATTTTATTTTGTCTTTATAGGACTCTAAACTCTTCTCCTTTGAAAATATCCGAAAGATCTTATTTGTGATTCTGATCCTAGACTGATCTGGTTTGTTTTAGAACCTAAACCATTTAAATGAAGGGAAAGAAAGAATCAATGATATAGTTTTAATTTTATTCTGTTTTAATATGGTGCGGTCTAACTGATGATGTGGTATGTTTTTTCCACAGGTTCACATCCAGCTCTCAGAGTGGCACCGTGCAATTTTTCTCCCGCAGGCCTGGCTTGCATATATGAATCGAGCTTACCATGCCGTTTTACAGGTAATGAAGTCATAGGACGGTTTGCCCTAGGGGAGGGTCTCTTTCTTATCTCAAATTTTGCTGCAAATATGTATTTAATGTAAAAGCACTTGGGAAAATAGCACCGTCAAAAGTGCAGTGGTTATTTTTGCTCATAAAAGAATGTGAGGAGTACATATATAACTGCCCTTGAACTTTAAATGTCGATGCCTCCATGTGTGTCCTGTCCACAGCTCCCCATTGAGTACTGCTCTCCTCTCTCCTGCTGCTTTCTGAACATCTTCCGGATGTCCCCTGTGGGTCCCCTAGCACCTCCACTTGAGCATGTCCCCACCTGAGCTCATGGTGTGCCCTTGCACCTGTGTCTCCTCAAGCTGGACTTGCGTATGTCTCCAGGCTTAGCTCATAACCCTTCCCGTGAATTTTGTGTCTCAGCCTTGCTGAATTTCTTTGTTTTCCAAACTCAGCATGTCTTCCCTAACCTCTTGACTTTTACACGCTGTTCCTTCTGTGGCAGGCACTGCCATTCCCTCTCTGCCCACCTTATTCTACTTGTTCTTCAGATCCTTTAATCTGGGAAAGCACCTGTGTGCTCCCCTGCCCCCTGGATTGTATGCCCCTCTTATGCGCCTCCTTAGAACCCGTGCTTCCCCTTTTGAAGCACCTGTCCCCTTTGTTATTTGTCTGGGGCCTCCCTCCAGTCATCTCTGCTCCATAAAGCTAGGAGCTGTGTTTTCTTCTCTGTTGTCTCTCTATGTCTGAGACATAATAGGTGCTAAATAAATGAATTATGCTCAATTTGACTTCATTTAATGCAATAAGATTGTAAGTTATAGTTTGTGAATTTTTAAAATTAGAAATAATTTTTAATCAGTTTGGGAATACATGAATAGTTAACAGTATAAGAAAACAACTAACTCAATCATTTTTCCTAGCTTAAAATTCACTTTTAAGGATGATAGAAAAAATCTGGTGGTTCTTCAGTAATATATGGCCCAGAGTAAGGATTTCATGGAGTCTCGGGAAATGTGGTATTATGGTTAAAGTTAACAACTGTCCTGAAGGACTGGGGGGAAGTGTGTAGAGGGAGGGGAGATGACTAAGTATCTGAGCCTGGGTGTTCTCAAATTAAAATCTTGCTGCAACATATTTTATTGAGTCTTGAATTTATAAAGTACCGACACATCTTCAGTACCTGATTAGGATTGAGTAGTGGACCAGGAATCTACATGTTTATCAAGCTGCCAGGTAATTTTAACGCACTTAGTCTATCAACCACACTGAGCAACAGTGGTTTAGATGGCTACCCAAACTACACTAGAATCCTCATTTTACAGATGTTCGCTTGGTTCCATTGTTTCCTTTGGCTCAGCTTACACACTTTTTATCCTCAGCTGCATCTGGGCACTCAGTTTTGAATAGATACATGAGGGAATGGCTGCCTTACTGATGCACATCCTTAACCAATTCTAGTTTTTATGCAAGAAGAGTGAGATTGCAAATCAGAGTAGGCACTTTTTCCCACATTCATTTTTCCCAACGTAATTTTGTAGTGTTTTCCTTTACCAAACATTTATGGAGCACTTTTTACTGGCAAGGCTGTGTGCCAAGCACGTGGGATACAGAGGGGAATAAAGCCCTCCTTCCTCTCAACGAATTCCCAGTCCGGTGCGGGAGACTAATGTGTCTACTAGAAATCCCAGTACAACATCTTTGATGCTTTAATAGAGGATGTACAGAGTAGTATGGGCACCAGGAGAAGGGAAGAATAACTCCTCCTCCTGCGGAATAAGCTGAATTTTATTTAGCTCTGAGCATAAGGAAGGCTAAATTGAACAGGATTATGGTATAACTCATGCAGATGACTTGCAATTGACTAAAAAAACCCTCCATGTTGTTTTTTATAATGAGCTACCATTTATTGAATAACTGGTGTGTGTCCAATATTTAACGTATATTATTTTAATTAATCTTTATAGAAACCCTCCAAAGCAGGTGTTGTTAACCCCACGTATAATGGGATTCTAGTTGGGGAAGCAGGGTTAGATAGGAAAGCAAAGCAAATGGCGCAAAACCCTACAGGCAGTAAATGAAAGAATTGGAGCTTGACCCAGAGTTGTCTGACTCCAGAGCCTGTCTTTTCCACTGCCTCTTGCATTTTCTCTGATGCTGTCATTAGTTGTAACAAATAATGCAAATTGGTTTAATATTTCAAAGGACAGATCTATTTTTGAAAAGCCAGCTGAGTATTTTTAGTAATGCAGATCAAGTATTCTGCCTTTCTGCTGTTGTAGGTGATAGTGTGTATCTTTATTTATTTATTATTTAAAATCTCTTTACTTTGGATGTCTGATAAGTCCAGTTCCATTGAGAATTGGTGACAAAAGTATGGACTATAATAAGATTCTCAGTATTATTTGAGAGTATAGCTTTGCTTTTTAGGCTATCACTATTATTTGAAAGTGCACTGATGCATTTTAAATATTCAACAAGTTTTTTAAATGAGTCCACACACTTAAATAGAATTTATGGTATCTTAGAAGAGTTAGGGCAACTGCCAGACTCCTCGTCTATATCAAGAATTTCTGTCCTGGAGGATACTGCTTCTGCATAGAAGTTATAATTACTTCCATCTGGTGCTAGACATATTTTGTAGCATTAAACTAGAGGATCATTTAGAGGAGCCATGTTTTATTCAATTAGGCCTAGGAGACACGCTAAAAGGTACATTCTACGTTATTTCCTGGAGGTTGATTATGATGTGAATAAGTTTGAGATCTGAACACTACTAGTGACTTTTGCATAGGCGTCTGCTTCCAGCCTTATCTAATTTTTCCACCAGATGTGGGATTTTGAATTATAAGCATATCAAAGTGGTTGACATGGGAAGGTATTTGGATTTCTTCCCATTAAGATGAAAAATGCAGATACAAGTTGATTGACAGTTCAGAGTCCATTTTGGTAAGGAGCCCTCTACAGCTGGCTTTACCTTTGGCCCTTGTGGGATGCTGAGGAGGGTAAGGTCTCCAGCTTTTGTGTAAAGGGCTCTTAGGGATTGTGAATGTGACCTCAAACAGGAGAGAGGAATTAAAGCAGGTTGACTGCAGATGCTTGTTTCCTGAGTTGGTAAGCTAAGTTTCAAAATAATCTGAAATAAAAACCAGGGTCAGGAACTGTGACCCCTAGTAAATTACTCTCTGACCATTTGTGAGGGTTGTTTGCTTGTTTGTTGTAATGTGTAGGTTTGGAGCTAGGTGAAATTGCTCACTATAATCAGTATGTCCTTGCTTGCATAGGCTAGAGATAGGAAAAGTAAGAGGGTAGATAGATTAATAACTGGAATCTAGAGGCAATCCAAAAATCTCAATTCAGGTGATCATTTCAGCCTTCTATCACCCAGTGAATGCTTCCCCCCTTAACCACAGCTGTTAATCAGAAGCAGAGGTGACTGAGTTGAATGTCACTGATCTCTATCACCAATAGGTGGAGAATTGGACAGCAAAGATTTGGATCTGACTAAATAGCCTAACATGGACTGGGTGAAAGGAGTTAGAGAGACATTCCAGGAGAAGGGATTGAGAGGAACAGAGACTCTGAGAAAGAAAAAATAAGAAATTTACTTAGTTACAGGGCCAGCCCCATGGCCAAGTGGTTAAATTTGTGTGCTCTGCTTCAGCAGCCCAGGGTTTCGCCAGTTCAGATCCTGGGCGCAGACATGGCATGCTCATCAAGCCAGGATGTGGCAGTGACCCACATACAAAATAGAGGACGATTGGCACAGATGTTAGCTCAGGGCTAATCTTCCTCAAGAAAAAAGAGGAAGGTTGGCAATAGATGTTAGCTCAGGGCGACTCTTCCTCAGCCAAAAAACCCCCAAAAAACAAGAAACCCGATTGTACTGGTTTATGGCTACAGGAGAGACTGGGAAAGTAGGCTTTCTCAAGAGGCTGCATATAGACTAGCTTGTGTTGTGTTTATTTCTGAGCAGATTTTAACCTTTTAATTTCCTGTTTCTTTTTTGGAAAAGCATTATGGAAAGTAAGTATTTTAGGGGTAAAGAAGCATCATTTAAGAAGCGTAATGAACAGGGCCAGGCAATACAAATATTTTCTTTTTTGCCTACCCTCTGGGAGGCCAATATCAATATTAAATATTAATATATCTTGCCAATTTGATCACCTCTGATACATTGCTCCAAAAGACAAAGGAGAGAATAGAAGGGCCAGGATTCTGTCTTTGAAAACATGGAGATAGGATGATATGATTGAAGTAAACAGAAACTATGAAGGATGTGAATAGAATGCCCATCAAATCTCAGAGTGCCTGAACGTGAGCCCCAGGGCATTGTGTGCTGGAAGTTGTGCTAAATACCGGGACTCCTTAGACTGATAAACCAGTCCTTGGCTTCAGTGAGCTCACAGGCTAGTACCTGAGGGTGTATGAGAGAAATACAAGGACATGCAACTGTAGAGTCTGGATATTACATTTTTAGGAACCTTTTACTCTGTGAGAGTATACAGATTAAAACATGAATTATTTCAAGAAGGATTTAGATAATATTCATGAAAGATCATTACATAAGAAGATAAAAGGGGAGGTGGGATTTTTTGCTGTTATTGACAACAACATGGTAATGGTAGCTATTATATATCAGGCACTAGACTAAACAGACACTTTTTCACATTATTTAATATGATGCTCTAATACCATAAGATAGTTGTTAGCTATGTTTTAGAAATGAGGAAACTGAAGCTTAGAGAGATGAAGTAACTTGCCCAAATTTACACAGCAAGTAAGTGGAAATGGCATTAGATCAAGCGTTGATTCCAGAGCCTACATCCTTAACCTGTCAAGCCACAGTGCTTCCGTCTCTAGAGGATATAGAGAGAGATAACTTTTGCTCTTCTTTCTACCTTAGAACTCCAAAATCAATAAGGAAAAGACAATAGAAAAATGGACAGAATAGGAAATCCAAAAGTCAATAAACATTGGAAAAGATGCTCAATCTCATTGATAAACAGTGGAATGAAAATTAAAACCATAATGAACACCATTTCACACCTGCCAGAATGGTAAAAATGAAAAGCCTAACAATTTTAAATGTTGGTGAAGATATGAAGTAACTAGAACTCTTATTCACTGCTAGTGAGAACGTAAGCTGCACAACCACTTGTGAAAATGGTGTCGTATTACTGAGTAATACAGTATGCAGTCTAAGTTCTTGTCCAACTTAGAGTGCATCAGTAAACCAGCATTTTAATTACATTTTCGTAATGTAATTGGTGATGGACTAGAAGGGAAAGCATCTGATCAAAATAATCCTGAGTGTAAAAAAATAGAAAGGATAATAAATATTTGAAGGCCTTGGTCTTAAAGGGATGCTATTAGCTATATTTATTACATGGTAGAAGTTAAAAATTATCATGTTTCTTTTTATAAGTTCACTCAAAAAATAGAAATGTAATGTGCAGCTATTTGAGAGTAACTTTTATTATATATTACCTGAATCTTAAGAGTTATATACGTATCCTTGTCTTCTACCATTCTGTTATAAAACTGGTGCTCAGACTCCAATCTTGCTAGAGCATCAGTTGAATTTATCAGCTGCTGACACAGGCACATCATTACTATATAGGGGATTTTTTGAATGGGACCTATGGAATTCAAATCTGCTTTTAATAGATATCTCAAAATGAAGTGCTCTGCACTAAATTTGCCAAACATACAACTTCTCCAGGGTATACATCTTTGGTGAATGTAGAAATACCAGAGCAGTGATGTAATTATCATTCCTCACACATCCTCCTTCATAATCTAATATCGGGAACATTTATGGCCAATTCGGAAAGGAGGCATCTGTTATCTAAGTGTTTTCCAAAGAAATTTCTAGATAATTTCACCCATAGAGGTTGCATGCTGACCCGTGCTGTGGTTTTTGCAGGGAAGAATAGCAGAGCTGGAGTTGCAGCTAAAACATGGAAAAGAAGGACCTGAGGAGGTGCAATACAAGAAAAGCACAGCCTGGCTCTGGTGAGGACGTGGCACTTCTGCTCAGTGTTTATCATGGGAAGCGGACTATGAGGGAGAAGGTGGCCACCTTAATGGCTTCCATGTTGAGGATTTTAACTCCTATGTGAGCCTGAAGGGGAAAAGTCTGAAGATCTAAGTGTGTTTTCCATCCTCTTCCCAGATAAAAGGACAGCTTTATTCATCAATTTTATGTATTTTTTATTGTTTCCTAAAGCAATGTGGAAATGGTTTTTTTCCCTCGTATAGCTGATTATTTTATATACTTTTGAATGAAAAATTCTGTTTTTCCCACTCAGTTCCTTGCCTTCCTAACTTACGTTGTCCAGGAATGCCCTTCCACTCCCCTGCTCCCTCTCCCCAACACATCTCCGTTATTAGGAACAACTTTACCATGTCAGCCCTTTAATTTCTTTGGCAGACACCCCCTAGTGAATTCCCACTATATTATCTGGAAATGTGTAAGTGCTGGCACATTAAAAGCGATTTAAATTGTTACATGGGTTGGGATAAACACCTTGTCAGACTAGCATCGCAGCAGCCTAAATCTAAGTAAAGTGCTCAGAATTTAAATAGCTTTGCCTGCAGCCACAGGTTTCTTTAATCTAAAAATCTGTTCAAAGGTTACGTGATTTTAGATTTTTATTTACTGACAGTTGGCATATGTAGAGAAGCAGAAGCTGTGTGTGTGTGTTTAACTAATTCTATTCTGTTACAGTTTCTAAATTTATTTTAAAAATAGCAATGTAGTTTAAAACGTTATGACATTGGATTTCAGATTAGACATGAAGAATTTGGATTTTGCTTCCTATTTGCTACTATCCTTTACATGTAGTTTTAATTTTATCTTCTGAAAGTGATAATCTGGTGGGGGTGGTACGTTGGCTATACTCCCCAAAATATATAGGCAGATGCATGGAATAAAGGTTATGAGAAAAAGATGGAAGTCAAGGATAACTCCAAGATTTTGACTCTGAATAACTAAAAGTATAGAGTTCCCATTTATTAAGATGGGGAACACTATAGAAAAGCAGATCTCTGTAGGGTAGAAATCAGGTTTGGGACTTGCTAAACCTGAGATATCTAATTAGATCTCCAGTTGGAGATATCAAGTAGGTTGTTGACTGTATGAGTCCAGAGTTCAGGGCTGGAAATAGAAATTTGGGAATCCTCAGCATATTGACTGAATTTAACATCAAGATGCTGGATGAAATCACCTAGGGAGTGAGTGAAGATACAGTAAAGGTCAGAGGACTGAACCCCAGAGCACTTCAACATTTAGAAGTGGGGAAGATGAGGAGGGAACCAGTAAAGCTCACAGAAAATCAGTGATCAGTGATGTAGGAAGAAAACCAAGAGAGAATGGAATCTTTAAAGCCGATGGAAGAAAGTGTTTCAATAAAGGAGCAACCAATTATGTCAAATGCTGCTGTGAGGCTGCAAAAGATGGTGACTGAGAATGGGGAATTAAATTTGGCCTCTTGAAAGTCATTGGTGACCATGACAGGAGCTGTTTTGTTGGAGTTCTGGGGACAAAAGCCAGATATAAAAGGATCTGGAGAGAGTGGAAAGAGATGAACCAGAGTCATCAAGTGTAGACTACTCTTTTAAATGAGTTCTGATGTGCAAGGAGCAGCCAAATGGGGCAATAGCTGGAGGGCTTTTTCTTCTTCTTTTTTTTTGTGAGGAACATCGACCCTGTGCTTGCTCGCGTGCACGCTCTCTCTCTCTCTTTTTGGCTTGAGGAAGATTGTCACTGAGCTAAATCTGTGCCAGTCTTCCTCTATTTTATGTGGAATTCCTGCCACAGTGTGGCATGATGAGCAATGCTAGGTCCATGCCTGGGATCCAAACCTGTGAACCCCCGGCCACCAAAGCCAAGTGCGCGAACTTAACTGCTATCCCACCGGGCTGGTCCCATGGAGGGCTTTTTCTTCTTTTCAGTTGGTAGATATTACAGTGTGTTCCCACGCTAAGGGGAGTAGTAGAAGTAGAGAAGGAAAAATTGGTGATGCAGCAAAGAGAAGGGAGGAGATAAGAGAAGGGAACTAGTCTACAAGTGGAAAGTTTGGCTATGTGTAGAGGTACAGGCAGTTCATCATTTGTAAATATTTCATACTGACCAATAAAAGAATACATTGAATGCACTATACTCCACTTAGGAAGACTGAGATTGGACAATACATTTTAGAGAAATTTATTGTCAAATGGTTTTATAAAATACAAGTTTAAGGTCTGTAGGAGAAGTTTACAGCTATCCGAAAACCTGACTCTTAAGAATGACTCATTCTCAGGGAGTGCTGTATAGCTCAGATCTTCTTATATTACAAATGAAAATATTTATGAATGCAAATAAAATTTATATTTGCAAAAGTTTTATAATACTTATGAAAACTTTGAATTTATGAAACTCAAAGTATATAGTGAAAATGGCTATGATATCATCTTCAAAATGTAAATTTGGCAGTCCCTGATTGTTTTTCACTGTATCTCAAGGGTCTCATGTTGAATTTTTTTTTTTTTTTTTTTTGCTGAGGAAGATTAACCTTGATCTAACTTCTGTGCCAGTAGTCTTCCTCTATTTTGTATGTGGGTCACCACCACAGCATGGCCGCTGACGAGTGGTGTGAGTCTGTGCCCTGGAACTGAACCCTGGGCCACTGAATCAGAGCGTGCCGAACTTAACCACTAGGCCACAGGGCCGGCCCTGAAAAAATTTTTTTTATTCTGTAAATATTTAAATTGAGTATACCTTCCTTCAAAGCTGTAAATTTAATTGCTTTCTTTTAGCCTCAGAATGATTTTATAGCCAACATTTAAAATTTTATTTTATATATGTATATAGTGACTATTCTATTACCTACCATTTGGAAATAGTAAATCGTTGTTTTGGTGAGCTCTTGTGCAAAACCGAGAGAGTGTCTCAGTCCGTTCAGGCTGTTATAGCAAAATTACCATAGACCGAGTGGCTTAAGCAATAGAGAAATTGCTTACAGTTCTGGAGGCTGGGAAATCCAAGATCAGGGTGCCTGCAGATCTGGTGCGGGCCTGCTACCTGGTTTGCAAATGGCTGCCTTCTCCTTGTGTCTTCACGTGGTGGAGAGCAGAGAGGGAGAGAGAGCAAGCTCCCTGGTGCCTCTTCTTATAAGGGCACTAGTCCCATTCATGTGGGCTCCACGCTCACCACCTCCCAGAGGCCCCATCTCTAAGTATGATACATCGGGAGTTAAGATTTCATCGTATGAATCTTGGGGAGACACAAACATTCAGTCCACAGCAGAGAAACAGTATAAAGGGCACTTGTATACCCACTGCTCAGTTTAAGAGATGGTGCTATTGCAGCACTGCCTGTGCATCCCTTGTTAGTTACATCCACCTTCTTCCCCGCGTCCACGAAGTCATCTCAGGAATAGGAAGATGAAACTCTCTTTGAAGTAAAGCCCTTCTTACAGTTCTTTCACCTTACACTAAAATTCTACATATACAGTTTTAAGATCTGGAGTCATTGCCAGAGGTTCTTATTAACTGATGAATAAGCAAAAAGGTTGTGTTCTTGCTCTAACGTGGACTGTCACACGTCTTTGTTGCAGGGTGCGAGACATGTTGACTGAGGAGATCACCAAGTCAGCTGCAAAGTAAGATCCATTTTTTTCTCTTACTAAAAATTTTCTATAAACATTTTTTTCCTGGCAGGTACACAATCTTTCTCCTTTTAGGGTATTTCATAACTTTAAGAGTTTTAAAGGACTTTCCAATTATTTTTTAAAAAATCAGTTGCTGTCCTTTCTTGTATTGTTAGTTCTTACTACATGTCTTTTTGTGAAAAATACAAAAGCACCAATGCAAACAGAACTTTTACATCAAGAGTCTCTGAGGGTGTATCCTTCTTGTGTACCTAACAAAGTGCCCTGTGCTTAGACTTAGATTTAAAGGATTCTTTTTTGAAGAAGAAGAAGAAGATTAGCCCTGAGCTAACTGCTGCCAATCCTCCTCCTTTTGCTGAGGAAGACTGGCCCTGAGCTAACATCCGTGCCCATCTTCCTTTACTTTCTATGTGGGATGCCTACCACAGCATGCCATGCCAAGCGGTGCCATGTCCCCACCCGGGATCTGAACCAGCGAACCCTGGGCCCCTGAAGCGCGGCGTGTGAACTTACCCACTGCGCCACCAGGCCGGCCCCGATTTAAAGGATTCTAGTTTAGTTTGGGGGAGGAAATCCTTGCTAATGTGAATTATATGGGTTCTACAAATAGATTATTAAATCTCATCTATGAGCTAGCAAATAAATCAAAGTAGTGCTTCGTTTCTTTCCCTTTGTGTTATTGGATCCAGGATATCTAAAAATTGAATTTTTAAATACTAAAAACTAACATGAAGACCCGGTAAAAAGACAATTTCAGTCATATCCTTATGATTGTTTTAATAAAAATAACTTGAGTATTACTACCTTGAAACTTTTATTTATCTTAAGTCAGCTCTCACTAAGAAAATTATACCCTAATGAACTTGCTTGAACAGTCTCTTCAGATTCCTTTGTTAATGAGCTGACTGTTCCTGGCAGTAGGTTCATTTCAGTTATGTACACTTCTCTGTTCCACCATCACTTTTAGCTGCTGCCCCATCTGTTTGCCTTCCTTGATCTTCTTATCTGCCAAATAACATAGATATATCGTCCACCTAGAAGATTTCATGTGTATTGAAAGTCCATATTATCTAGAAATATTTAATGGCAGTATAGTTTATCCCTATCACGTCCCGGAACATTCTGTAGCTAAATAGGTTTTGCCTTAAAAAAAGAAAACGTGATCTACCTTAGAGTTAGCTTTCCACCAGTGATGTCTTAAACAGGGACTTAACCGTCAAGTCTGATCTCGGTACAGGACACTCCTCAGCCTCAGGGCTTCTGAATAAGGAGAAATAGAAGTGGTAACCCTCCCCTGCACTCAGTTGTGTGGGAGGCGCTGGGAAATATCTGTTGACATATCTGTTGACAAAATGAACACTAAAGTGCAGAGGCTTCGATAGGGCCTCATTTGGGTCTGCTTATCTAGTTTGGTGAATTGCAGACACAGTGGGAGAGCGTCCTGGGATAAGGGGGCTGCCTTTGACCTTTACCTTTCACGGTTTGTTCTATTATGTAGTCTACATATATCCTGTTAAAAACAGGCCTCTGACATTTGCAGCAAAAAGCTTGAATGCTGAGGAAACCAGCAGCTTTCTATTAAAACAAACTATAATTTTGCCTCTCTAGTAGCTTTTGCATTTTCCATTCTAAAATTTTATTTCAACAAGACTTTAATCTTCAGATTAGCAGAGCGTCGTTTCATGACTGATACCTAAGAAGAGTGTGTTCACATTCTCAGTGGTACGGAGTAAAAATAATTCATGTTCTCATGGTGTTACCTTTTCATCAAAAATTTCAAAGCACTTTATAGACCTTATCTTATTAAAGCACGCCTGGCAGTACTAGGCACGACAGCAAGTGAATAGGAGATAGTTAAGGTCCAGAGGCTGGGAGTAATGACCAAGCAGGGGAAAAAATCACTCTGCTGCCCTCTCTTAATTTTGTCCCCCTGGCTTCCTCCGACCACGAGAGTACCCCACCAGCACCTCCTGCCAGCTTGGCTTTCTGTTCCTTGGACCATGGGCTGCCACGGGCTGATTTGGGCTAGTGGAGGACTTATTTTGTTCTGAGCTGCGAGTTAAATGCAGGAAGTAAAACCCCAGTCACAGGATTAGACTGATTTGCTCGTTTGAGAGCATTTCTAAAGCATCAGGGATGGGGAGAATCAGAACACAGGTAAAACCTGATGACTGATGTAAGTTTATTTTCACTGTTATTAATTAAATAGATTTGAACCTGAAGATAAAAATCCCCGAAGGATTGGGTCACTTTACTAACATGTAAGGTAACACTTTGTCCGTAAGAAAGCATCAGTGTAGCTCATCCTTCCTTGTGCTTTTTAATTAGGTTAATGGCATCAGTTTGTTTCAAAAGACAATTTAATTAAAATGTCAGTGGTGGTGCCTGGATAAATACTGTACTGATGCTGACATGTTATTATGCAAATTAGTTACTGCTGCTGGACTGCTAGGGGATAGTTATTTGATCAAGAAGGTGATGAGTGTTTGCTGAACCAGTTGTAGATTTTCACCTGGCCAGTTCCTCCTCAAATTTGTTTCACTGAATATATATTGAGTGTCTTCTCTCCGTAAGTCACTGTGCTAGGCGTGAAGGGAATGCAAAGATGATCAAGAGCTGGTCACGGTACCTTTGTGAATTGTGTAGCTTGGCCTAAGCATGCATTGTGTGGACTGTGGACCAGTTTTTTCTGTTCAAAGATTAATTTCAAATATGTGTTTAGTCTGCAACCAAAGGTCTAATTACCTGTGGCTGTAAATACATATTTCTCCATTTTACAAGAGCAATACATGCTCAGGAATGTCAAGGCCAGTGAAACTTTTGAAATAAAATCATTTTGGGCACTGTTTTAAAACTGAGGCTAAATTCTCTTTCAGAATTCCAGGCTTAGAAAGATACTTTTTATGTCATTTAATATAACATCTTTGTTTTAAAATCTTTGATAGCCAGTTTCTGGTGACCATCTAACTTTTTCTACAGGGTGATAAAAACTGAGGATGTAATTCTCAGATCACTGAGAATTTAAAACTATTTTTTGTTTAGCTTTAGGGATTCATGACCATTTTGTAGCAGGATAAAGAGATAATATTAGAAATAAAAGATTTAATTTTGGTTTTGTTAAATGATTTCATGGCTAAGGCACCTAGGAATGCCCAGGTCTTGCCTTGTTTTCTGCTGTATTATTATTAGATATATGAGTTCCCAGTAATCCTCACTGAAAAACCTAAGTTGAAGCCATTTGCTTAAACCTCAAGACTTCCTTCCTCCTTTCTCTCCCCACCCCATCCCCTAATATAAATGTTGTTGTCTTATCAACTTATGGCAGGCCTCATAGATGAATGAATTAAGGAGGAGTGAACAAAATGACCGAGTGTGCAGAGTAAGCCTTCACTGAGCTTAACCACCCCAAGGTGGGAGACAGAGAAGGAAGGAGGGAATGGATGAATAGATAGATGGCAAAAAGGAAGCAAAAATGCTGGAACACATGTGTATACTAACCTTTTAATACCCGCTAACTCACATGTTCAGTCATGACGGTGGGCTGGCACTGGAGGTACCAGGCTTGCATGGGACCAGGGCTGGAAGTCTTCCTCATCCTACATATCTGTTCTATTCCTGCTCTGAGGTGAGCAGGGGTGTCTCTTGGGTGTATACACTGATTCAGGTCCACGTCTCAAGTCCAGGTGTTGGGAAACCTTCTCTATATTTATGGGAACTCACAATTATAGGACTAACTGAGAACTGGACTATCGATGGTGTATGAGTGCTCTGTTCTGAATTCTGTTACAACAGAGTTGACAAGCCAAGAGCATCTCATCAGTGTCCCACCTGGGATTTATTCTATAGGATCACCTTGGAATTATGGAATAATGCTAAATGTACATTTTTGAAGGGTAAATATATTAAAAAGGTGCAGTTTTCTTGGTACTAAATTCAGAAGTTATACTTAAGATTTTATTGCTAACATTAGAAAACTGCCATTTGAATGACATAAAAGGGCAACTCTCAATCCAAATAGTCTAAAAACAGGCCTTTTTTTGATCTTATCTAGGGTCTCTAAATTATATTACAAACTGACTTTAAGGTTGCTGGCTTTGACATATTGAATGAAAGAAGGGGAGGATAATGATGACTGAGGAAAGCTGCCAGTGTGTCAAGTTGCTAGTAAAGTATGCTGTCTGAAGCAGTTTGCTAGAAGCTGGTTCCACATACCAGAGCTTTAGAAAAGCCAGAGGCTATTCCGTTCTGCTGGCCTTATTCACATAACTGTCCTTGGTTATGTTTTCAGAACAAATCGATAAAGTTAAATTGGCCTAAGATGACACAGAAGAAAATAGCTTAGGAAATGTAATGTCAAATGATGAAATAAAAATTTTAGGAAGAAAGAACTTAGATATATCAGCTTGAGTTTTTAAGTGGCTAAAAAGCATAATGACCATGCATTTATAAGAAGAGTTAAAAATCAGCACTAGTGTCAGAGGAAGGAAGCTGCTGGCAACAGGGAACAGACAGACCTGCATTTACGAGGCTCTGTGAAGGAATAAAAGTGCTTTTTGACTTTATCTGCCCTCCCTATAATAGCACCTTCTCGTCTCCTGGTTAATACGCCCAAAATCCTCTTGGAATTTTTTTTTCTTTTTAAACAGGGAGAGCCCAGTGGTCAAAGGCAACGCGTTGTTAGCCTTAAGCAGTCTTGCTGTCGTTGTGTCCAGACACGAAGCCAGCCTCTCTTCAGACTCTGAGGAAGTCCTGGAGGTGAGTTAAGGGTGATTTGGACCAGTTGGGCTTTGGTGGTGTAACATTGGAAAAATGAGAAGCCTGGCCCTGAGTTTGTGAGGTTAGAGTCTGTGATGGCCGCACCAAGTTATGCTACCTGTGGGCCCTGCCGCTGCGAGCCTCAGTGTCTTCTAAGACACTTTGCTGCTTTTCTGTTTTGCTTTCTCCGTCACAATTAAGTGGTCATTTCCATTTGAAGGTACCAATTTTATGCAACAGGGGTTGTCTTTTTGATTACATCAGTGGTGACCAATCTTAGGAGGTTAACTAGGCTTACTGAAAGTGAACAATGCTGTCAAAAAATGATAAATAAGCAGTGTTTACTGACTGAAAAAAATTGTACTTTGCATTTTAATTGTAGATGTCAATGACAAAGTGCCTATTCATTTTTGCAAAGCATTTATTTCTTAATTAAACATGTGGCGAGCTGGCCAACGTTCATTTCCAGTGCTCTTTTTCAGATAATACATATCCATCAAAATAAAAAGGCATGGATTTATTCTTCTTTTAAGCCCCATTACCTAGTAGCTAGTATCTGGAGACCATATAGCTGAGTGGTTAAAAAACATAGACTTTGGAGTAGGAGAGTCCTGTATTTAAATCCTAATACTTGCACTTACTAGCTCTACGGCCTATCGTTGGTAACTTTCCTTTTCAGAGCCTATACCCCATCTGTAAAATGGGGATGATAATACCAGACAGGAGTGTTGTAAGGATTGAATGAGTTAATGTATGTAAAGCGCAATGGCTGGTAGATGCTGATGCTAAGCACTCAGGAATAGTAACCGTTATCATCAGCATCAGCATCTACGTTAACACTTCTTGTTGCAAAAATTGGACTTTATTCGATGTTATTTAGCCCATCTCTGTCCCCACAGAGTGTCTTATGGGCTGTCTGTTCACTTTTTTCATGGTGGGGTTTTTTGCTTGCTTGCAAAGAAACTGACTTATTTAAATAAAAAAGGAACTAGAAGAATAGGGAATTTGGAAGCCCATGGAATTGAAGGAAAAGCTTAAAAACTGGGTTGAGGGGAAGAAGAAGAAAGAAGGCAACTTGAGGAGTCCAGGCACAGGTACTGGTGAGCCACCTCGGCAGACCACTCCCACTGGGATGGATCAGCTGTGGTCATTTACTGTCTTTGCATCGCTCACTTAAGATTCGGAGTCCCACGGGTCCCATGCCCACACCTTGAGCAGGGTAGGATGGGTAGCTTGATTAAGCATTTCACCAAGCTTCAAATCATGGAGGAGGGAATTCTCCAAAGGGTGCTATTACCAGTAAACAAGAGAATAGATGCCGTGGGGCAAAAGCTACAAGTATGTGTTACACGTGGGGAAGGGAAAGAGGCCAAGGGGTTATTGCGTAAAGGATAAAAACGTAGTTAGTTACTGTATGAAAATTTAAATTTAAACCCTGAATCTTATTGTAATGATGAAAAAGATGAAAAATTTTAGAGAGGAAATGTTTCATACCCTTGAAAGAACCCTGTAATACTTCAGCAGAGGCAACATGCTAAGCAGATCTACAACCTAAAATGTTAATGCACCCTTCTGGGATGCCTTCATTTTGGTGTTATTTATGTCACACTACCAGTTGTACAGGTAATTTGTCCCAGTAATAAGTGGTGGTCTAGCTCAGAGTTTGAGTTCCAGGCTTTCTTATTCTTTATTCCCCTGCCCTTTTCTTCTGCACTGTGACACATAGTACACAAAACAGTGAGAAGCCCACAACCCAGAGGTGGGGCTTTGCTTTTATTCTTGATGACCTTGCCCTTGGTTGTTACTCAGTAGAAACTCAAGACCTCATTATTTGATTAAAGTTGAAGTTTTCAAGCTTCATTCTAAGTCTGCATATGACCTACAATTACAGATCTTAAGAAGAAGGCCTTCTTTGATTCAAGGAATTAATTCCAAGGAGATACTCAACACTGCATTGACCTTTATAGTCTGTGCCACCTGAGTGTTAACGTGCGCATTAATGAATGCTTTTGACATCCATGGTCACAAATGATTTTTAAAACCAAGTTCTCTTTTTAATGAGTTGGGTTTTGTTTTGTTTTTTGCATTCTCTTTCCTCTTCTTTTCCCAAATGAAGATCATTTATATTTTCATACCTAATTAACTAGGCAGATGTGATGATTCTTGAATGATAAATATATGGTGAGAGTAAGCAGAAATGCTAGAGATGGTGAGCAAAATTTTGTAGGCTGCTATATCGCCTCCTTTGTGAAATGGCAAGTCATAGAAATGACAAATTTTGAGTTGCTTTCTCTGCACATCTCTCCCTTCGCCCTTCACATTATCCTCGCTGAACACAGGAGAACTCTGAAGCGTTCTCAGATACGTTCTGTTTTGCAGCCCTCATCCTCTCCCCTCTGCTGAGTCTTGTGTAAAAGGTAAATCTTATTCCTACACAGGTGAAGATGTATATTTGTCATATACCTATCCATCTCATGCAATCTGGCAGATGAAGTTTCCTCTTTTTTTTTTTGGTGAGAAAGATTAGCCCTGAGCTAGCATCCACTGCCAATCCTCCTCTTTTTGCTGAGGAAGATTGGCCCTGAGCTAACATCTGTGCCCATCTTCCTCTATTTTATATGTGGGCTGCTGCCACAGGATGCCTTGATAAGCAATGTGTATGTCTACACCGGGGATCCGAATCTGTGAACCCTGAGCCGCTGAAGTGGAGGGCGCAAACTTAACCGCTGCGCCACTGCACAAGCCCGTGAAGTTTACTTTTTGAAATAGCACTTCACTCTTTGATATGGAAGGGGGTTGTACCTTGGGTCTAGAAGTAATATTTAGATTTATTTCCTTTGTTCCATTATTCTTGCATGTTTTTCTTCATCTGCAGGTTCAACCTAATTTCCTTCCAATGAAAGAGTGGGTTTTCATGGTCTTTGATACCCTCCTGGTCATTGTGGATAGCCATTACCAACCCAGAGGACGACTTTTCTCCTGGTTTTATTATGTAAGTCTGAGAAATAAAGAATTTCAGAAAATCCAAGGGTTGACTCTTCTTGTGTCAATTGTTTACTTGAAATCCATGATAGAGTATGATGATGCTCAGGCTTAGCTGTACGTTAGAATCACCTGGGAACCTTTAAAAACATATATTACAAAAAAAATACTGATGTGTAGGCCTCACCTCTGATTTAATTGCTCAGAGATGGGCCCCGGGTATCAGCATTTTGGAAGCTTTCTAGGTTATTGCACATGTAGTCAGAGTCAAGAGCCACAGTCGTAGTAAAATAAATATTGGCTGCAGATGGGGGATCCCGAGCTTCTAGTCAATGTTTTTTCATTTCAGGGTATGTGATGATGGGCAGTTCACTTAATCTCTCTGGTCCTTTGTTTTCTTGTTTATGAAATGAAGGGATTGAACACTATTATCTGTAATGGTTGTAGCCCTGGCCTCACCCTGTATTAATTTATGACTGTTGACCTGACACTTACTTAACCCACCATCTTATTTTCTTTACCTGTAAAACGAAGGTAAAAATTAATGCTTTGCCAACTTTATGAAAGATTGTGAGGATCAAATTATATAATTTATGAAAAAATGTTTTGAAAACTGTGAGATACTCTATACATACAAAGTAATGTTGTTGTTGATCATAAAAAGACACCTGTTACTTAGTCATTCTCTTTCTGCATGTTTATAGTTTATATCCTAAGATTTGAAGCAAACTAGAAACACACTTTTTTTGTGTAGATTTCATTTTCCCTTTACTGGTTGTAGTGCATGCTTTATTTCTGTATGAGTGTGGAATAATATTTTGGTTCTACTTTATTCACTATCCATTGCTTAGGGAATTACAGTGATCATGGGACAATCAGCTGAGTGGCAGAGGATTATAGTTGCTTTGAATAAAAATATAGTGCTGGTCCTGAACTGTTGCTAAGATTATGAATTTAGCCAGAAACTCCATTGCCTTAGATCTTCTCTGTACAACATTTTCTGTGCCTCTGTCCTCCTGCCCTTGGGAGGACCTGGTATGTATTCATCTGGGGCTTAGGGTCTGGAACTAGATTTTTAACTTACTTGAGGACAAAAAATGACTTACTAGGTAATGTAAAATAAAATTGGAAGGTAGATTTTGCTCAAAGAAGTACTTTCTTTATGATGATTTGTTTTCTGTCAAAAGTGTTCTTATTTCTTTAATGATGGATGAAAAGCTTGTTTAGCTTTTATGGAGGGCTTTGCAATAGGTATCTGGTTCAGATATTCAGCGGGACAGGCTATTGTATTAGATTTCTAATAACACTGCTTAGTTGTTGCAAGCCAATAAAAATAATCTCCTTACTAGCCAGCTGAGGGTTGCCCCTTACCTTTGTGGTTTTTGCATTATTATACTTTTTCAAAGCCCTGTTTCGAAAGTCACTTCTTTTATTTCCAGTGTTCTAGCAGCCAGGTCATTCTGAGTAGTACATTGTCATTACAATGGTGCTATATTAACTTAAAGAATACCTTAACACATGTTTCATTTTTATCCTTAAAGTACTAAAGCTTAGAGAGCAAATGAGTATAGAATTAAAAACACTTTTTAATGTGCTTTGACTGCAAGGGACAACACGGCCTTTATGGTGTGTCTGACCATTTGAGTGAGGAATGATAGACAGGCTTGCTTCCCCACCCCAGACATAGTTATAAATGTATTTAATGTCTGGTAGAGCTCTCTAACACGGGATTCTTGTAGAAGCTGTTCATATTCAGCTGCCCTGTCATTTTATTAGGGCTGTTATTCATTTCTTTTCCCATACTTACATATAGGAAGGAGCATATACAGCTCTCTGTTTCATTTTGAATAGTTGGTTATTGCTTTGTAACCAGACGCTTTTAGGATTTCAACTTCCTTTTTAATTAAAAGGAATTAACCCCCTGTAGGAAATAATCCATCTACTGGGAAGCGTTCCCACCAAAAATTTTGGCAGATCTGCCAGTAGATCCCTGTGCTAGACTTACACTTATTCCTCCATACTAAACTTAACCTCCCCCTGCCTTTCTCCTCTCCCTCAAAACTCCAGGCTTTCTGGACGTTTATAATTTGGGTTGGTGGTTTCTCTAAACTTGGATAGCTGCCCTTTGGGTTTTTCATTATGTATCCATATGGGTTTTCAAAACCCTGAAATTGTCTCAGGCTTTAGTATGAGGGAATTCATACACTTTAAAAGGGGACACTTACAGTTTGCTTTTTAAAATTTAAGGGACATTATTAGTTAGCTGAGTGTTTATTAGTAGATTGTTTCAGTAAGAGTGAAAATGTAACCTATAGACAAACACAGACAGGTTTTTTAAAAATTACTTCTGGTTGGCAGGGGGGGATCTAAGGGGCCTTGTGTTGTCCTACAGCTTGTGTGATAGGTGTGCTTCCTTCATGTGTTAAACAAAAGCCCAACCCCCTGTTTTCTCTCTTTGGCACGTCCTAGAAATCCTATTCTGGTGAAAACACAGCTAGTGCCATTGCCCGCTCTGCTGCCGCCACGGCTTTGTCTCTCCTTGTGCCAGTTTTCATTATCTCTTGCAAAGAGAAGGTTGAGGAAATCCTGAACATGCTGACTGCCAGGTTACCTGGGAAACCAAGTGCTGATGAGTCTCAAGCCGTGCAAATCCACATGGGCCTTGCTTTGGGGATGTTTCTCTCTCGCTTGTGTGAGGAGAAACTCAGGTACAGTTTATTAAAATATTCCTGCTTTTCCTTTTTGTGATTTAGGCGAAGGATTTGACACACATATACACACGTGCATAAACATTATATCTGAGCAGTGTGAGGTTGCTAAACTTTCTGAGATGGGCAAGTTGATTTTTTATTCTCCTTTATGTGTGCATTTGTCTTTCTAATACCATCACATAGATATTAATGTATTTTAAGGATTGCTCTTTTTAAAGTGATTGATTACTTGAAAATCATGTCATGCTTAGATGGAAGCCGTGGATACATCTGTGTGATAGATATGAGGAAAAGTCTAATCTTCTGGAGCTATAAATAAAGTCGTTTTCTTTTTTCTGGTTTATAAGGGTGAAAATAATTGCTGATCCTCTACTGATATCACTGTGAAACAGGAGGAAGGGATTGGGGTACCCTTGTGCCTGAGGGTACTGGGAATCACTGAGTCAGCTAAGAACTGCGTGTACCCAGTTTTAAATATTGCCTTTATCCTGTGCCCTGGCTACATTTTTATAATCCTTAAAGAGTCTTAATCTGTGCATATTATACTGTGTGCTTTATTCAGTCTGATTGCTCATTTTTGGATTGCTAGCTTTACCCGTGAATGGAGTTAAGAGAATATCAAAGACCCAGGTGGAAAATTCCACTGAATGGGAAAGTTTTCTCATGCTAAAGAATCTACTTTAGTTTTGTTGTTCATTATATTTATTCTTTATTTTCTAACAAATCTTAGAATTTTACATATCCAGATTGATTGCAGTGTGGTACTACATGAATATTTGAGTATCATGAATATTTAGGTGTCACTGACTTGGAAGTTAGCCCCACTTTCCTGCGTTGGAAATAGGGGAGTAGGGAGGGGCATCCTGTTGTGATGTTAGATGTCCTTACGCTTCCCTGGTCGGCAGAAATTAACTGTCTGTCCAAAGGCGAGAAATGGTGTTGCTGCAGAGAAACTGGATGACATCATGCTATATTTAGATTTCAGTTTGAAACCAGAGGTTAAGTTTGCATTTGTAATTTATATAGTTTTGTGCAAACACTAATATGTGAAACCTTTATGAGAACTGTTGTTGATCTAGGGGAATACTATATTTCAGATGATCATTTTCAGCTCTTGGAAACATCTGTCCGATGACTAGGAAGATTGGCTTAGTCTTAGTCTGCAGTGTTTCCAGAGTATTCATTTTGCTTTCTTCACCAGCATTAGTACGTATAGGCCTGGTTCTGGTCCTGAACAAAAAGCTGCCCTTTGCATGTGAGTTGACTGTTACATATCTTGTGTGTGTGACAGAACACAAAGTATTTTTAAAGACTTAAAACTTGAAAGTGATTTTTTTCCCTTTGCTACTGTTGCTACAAATGGCAGTCTCTTCACCATCTGTGTTCATGCTCTTTCTTCAGTATCTTTTCAAGCAACATGTTTTACAACTAAAAATGAGCCATGACAGTTTAATTCCAGGCAACTCATTTCATCCTGTCCTGGCTCTGGCTCCCGTCTTCATTCGTTTAGCATGAGATGTTGCTGGTTTTAGGGCTTGACAAGCTTGCGTTTGTGGTTAATTTCACCATGCTACCTGGAGAAACCTATGGTGATTCACCTAAAGCGTTCATTCCTAATTCCTAAATTGCCTTCCACCCCTGTCTATCTTACTTGACTTTGCCCCTGCTGGAAACCCTGGGGAAGGACACCAGAAGCTCTTCTCGAGGCTGAGTGCCCTCAGAATAACTGCAAATTTTACCTTTGCCCTAATGATCCTACATTTGATTGCATCCTCCTTCCTTAGGCCAGTGTCTTAGTACTGTAGCCACTGGTATGGTTGTTCATGGTTTCCACCTTCCTGATTTCTTGAAGCAGAAGAATCTGTAATATTTGCCGTTTGGTACTAATAAATATTTTACTAGATAATGACAATGTCACCAGATAATGACATTTTTGGAGAAAGTTTCCCTTTTTCTAAAATTAAGGTAATTGTTTTGAGGGCTGTTGACTGAATAGTCAATGATATCAAATAAGTGGCCCAAAACAACCCGCTAAGGGAACAGGATTAGGACAATATGTTGGTCTTGATAATGAAAAATCACCTTACAGAAGAGAATTATGACAGTGAATCCATTTTTTGCTAAGGCTTATGAAAAAGTCATCTGAATTTAAATTCCAGTCTAGAATTTATTCAGAAAAGCACATTATTCCAAAGCTTGCCTCTGTCATAACTCCCCGAGGATACTAGTAGGATCTTTTAGCATTTGTTTAGTATATTTAAGTGTATTTTACTCCAGAAAACAGCTATAATAGAACTTATTTAGTTAAAGCTATTAAAACTGTGTGTATGTGTGTGTGTTCTCATTACAAAATGTAATCCTCCACCTCAGGCAAAACCGCTATAGTCTTGGTTTGAGAAGACATTATCAAAAGTGCTCTCTGGCTGGTTGGCACTCCTGGGGCTGCATTCCACTCGGCATGGTCTGAGGCAGCAGCCCGAGAGCTGACACATAGGAACCCCTTGATAATATGGTGTTGGTGATGAAGCCCACAACTCTGCCTGAAAAAGCAGCCATAGAGCTACCTTTTAAGTTTTACTTTTACAGGTCGTAGTTCTCACCAAGACAATTACAAAAACCACATCAATTACAGTATAAAGGCAGAAAAATATAGGGCTCGGTTTTTTTTCACCCCCACCCCCCTTTTTTTTTTTTTAAAAAAGGAAAGTAAAAGAATGGAACTTATAACTTCCACAATTGAGACATGAAATCACAAGTAACAGTCTTTGCAAGAAAAGGATTTGGAACAATTATTGATATTATCAGCCTCATGAGTTACTAAATATTCTGAAGAAAATCACTTTAGCATTCTTAAAAATGTTTTTTTGGGATTCTGACTTCGGTTTTTATTTTTCAGTGGTTTAAAATATGAATGGGCTGAGAAAATGCAGAAGTAGAAGTTTTAGAGTTATTGGTTTGCAAGTAACTATAATGTTCAGAAACCCAATTATTGATAAATTCTCTGACTCAGTTTCTCTGTCTATAAAATGAGTATATGTGATTGTCAATATTATTAATTGTTTCTTTTATTGTTTTTTAAAGAAATGCATTTTCAGTAAACTATTGAGAGCAAAATATTATATCGTAAGTATTTTAGACAGTTGAATGATTTTAAATAATTCATTTTTCCCTCATGGTCTTTACCCAGTGACGTATCTGGCCAGCAGATGAATCTTCTTCTGATGAAGTCCTTGGATGCCCTGGAAAATTGCTGCTTTGACTCTAGTCTTGAATACAAGTATGTCGATTCCGTTTCCCCCCTAAAAGATACTTAAAGATTGGTTATTACTCTGTCATAAATTTTGCATTCTGAGGTGAAGTATTTGTAGGACCTGATCTTGAATCCCTTTGCAAAGAGTCTTCAGTAATAATCAAAAGTCTGTAATTAAAGCTGACTTGTTCTGAAAACCAAGTTGCAGCAATAGACAATTTGCTTCAATATAAAGCCAAAGTGATATTTTGTGGCTGTCATTAAGTTACTAATACCTTAGTTCTGTCTTATATGTGTCATACGAGGCATATATCTGGGGATATATGTATTCATGTATCATGTATACATTGTATCACATCTTACACATGAATATCATGTATTCATTGTATTCATGGCTTAATCTTTTTAAAGATCTGTTGAAACCGTTCTTTGAATTTGATTGGGTTAAGGGAAGCTTTGACCACCATTTAGATTTCCCTGTGAAACCCAAAGGCTGAGGGGTCAAAATGGAAACAAACATAGGTTACACCAGGGGTTCCCGCCCTCCTCAATATTAGTAGATCCTTCTCCCACCTACAGACCTCATGTTTTTTAAAGATTTTGTCTATTAAACAAAATATCTTCAAGTTTAATTTATTTTCTCATTCCAGTCATGAAAATGAACAAAAACCAAAAGGAATGATCAGAAAAGAATACCTCAAAGAACAGTGTTAAACATTCTCGTTCAGTGAGACGTTGAATGTTTCAGTTAGTCTGTGTGACTTGCGTGGGAGAATATACGGTTTTATTAGGCTTTCTGAAGTATTAACACCTTTGAGGACCTACGTTCTACCTTGTTGGACTTCCACATTATTACTAGGAAACTCAACAGATGATAAGCACTAACCTCCAATTTATTAACTCATTTACTTTTTGCTATAATGGGCAGTGTTCAAATATGAGTTGAAATCAGTGCTGATGTTTCTGGCCTTTAGGAATTTGTAATCTAAAGTTACATTTGTACTGTCGAGGCTGCTAAGTTCAGACTGACGACGGAAGAGTCAGTGGCGGAAATAGCTGCATGGATCAGTATCTCATCATGAGTAATTAAGCCAGATTTTCACTTAGTAGGTGGTAGCCGCAGGATCTTCTTTTAGAGGCAGGCCAAGATTGGGCGAGAACATTGATGCCCACCCAGTTTATCTCGAAACACTTTAGAGATGAAATAACATGTTGAGTGTGGTTTTGAATACGGGAAAAGAAAGAGTTAAGTGGCCTGATTGAGGTCTCTCAAATATAGAAAGTGATTAATGGAAGGGATGCGGCCATTTAAGTGTTATTGGGTCTGACGACCAGTTGAGATGTTTGAGCCTCATCCATGTGTTGGTGGTGTTGCCTTTTACAACCAAGGAGGAAGATATGTTTGTTTCTCTCTCTCTCCTTTCCTCCTCTTGCCTTCCCCACATAGGAGTTCATCATAGCTGTAGCTCAGAGTATTATGAAGTTGGGAAAAATTTTGCGATTATGATGCTGCAAACTTTCAGCCAGTTGGAACAATCAGGAATCACTTTCATGTATCATCTCCATTAGTTTGCAGGAAGGTTGTTTGAATGTAAGGAGGACCATTGGAATAAATGAATTAACCACAATATGGATATTTATGCATTTAAAAACTTGATCTGTCTAAGCATATTTAACTTTAAAAATAACTTTTTTTTATTAATAAGTTTCTTATTTCTTCATTCTTTCTTGATTCTTACCTTCCTAATGAGCAACTGTGGGAAAGGGAAGGGTGGGCCTAGAGAGGGGACTAATCCTGCAATCAAGTGGAATAGGTCATCAGAAATTTCCTGTCCGTTTAGTAAAATCTTGCTTGTCTTTAAGAACCCAATTAAAAGCTCAGGTCCTTCAAGCAATGCCCCCTCTATCCTCTCCAAACTCTGTTATTCCTATAGCTAATGAAGTTTGGTGTTTTGTTATTCCTAATGCTGTGTGGTGTCAGTGCTTATGGAGCTCTCTCTCCGGTTGCACCTTCAACTAATACTGAGTAGCTGCATTTTGTGCTAGATGTTTTCACATCCATTGATCATGTAATTAAGACCAGATTACAACCTAAATGTTAATACTAAAGCAGGAATCATCATCACTTTGGTTTATAGATGAAGAAAGTGAGTCTCAAATAGGAGACTGGATCAAGGTCACACAATAAGCAGTGCTAGGAGAGAAACCTAGGTTGTCTGACGTCAAAGTGTTCTTCTTCCTTTTACATAGTACAGTGTGGAGAACACATTTCCATAGAAAGAAAGCAATTGACACTTGACAGTATGCTATTTATTATTTATTTTTTTCTGATGTGCAGGTATTTCTCACCATTACAAAAAAAAAGAGAGCGATTGTAACTAGGCCCAGACCTGAGTGCCTGGCACATGGCATAAAGATTTTATTCCCCTGTCTAATGAGATTGCAGGAGTCTAGGGCAGACCTTCCTCAAGAGAAATAGTGGAAGCGTTACCGGGAGGTAGTTAATAGATCTGGGAACGTGCTACCTCCAGTGATAGAATTCACCCAGAGCAAATTCACCACGCTTCCTTGATTTAATAGATGTGCCCCTGCTGAGAGAACCGAGCACCTGGGCCGGTCCCCATGTGTGGTTCTATCACTTACACTTTGCTGCCATCTAGTGGTGTCTATTTGCCATTGCGCTCCTCACAGCCCTGACTGGTCATGCGATCCATCAATGACCTGAGCGTTGGTTAATTACTATCGAGCTTTTACAAATACGATAACATTTGTATAGTGTTTTGTAAAGGGCAAAGCGCTATACAAATGTTAACTGTTATTAGAACTAATTATTAGATGGCCTAGTACTTAATCTGCAGGATAGCCTACAATAAACTAGGGAATTGAAGATTCATCTCTGGTTAATTTTAGAAAAATATATCATTATATCTCATATAGCAACACATATATCAGAATTGCATAGCTTTGGAGTCTCAGATTTCCTTTTGCCAGTGATGTTTTAATATACTCGCATATGAAATTCAAATAACTAATGACATAATAGGGCATATAATTTTAAAACTCAATTTCTCTTTTTCATTTGTTACTATTCTTATAGAAGATTTATGATAGCAATTCCAAAATCTTAATTTTATAGCTAATAATTTTCTTATTTCATTTGTCTGAGATACCAACACTTAACTCCTTTTTGTTTTCAACGGACAGAAAGATTTGAAAGCTATCTCTGCCCAAGCACTTCTTGGGTTAGAGCTGGCAGACATACCAAAGGGAAGCTAGATTGAGGTAAATGTGTAGAAATGAGGAACTAAGCACCTCGGGAAATCTTTAAGACTCAGGAGGAAAATAAACAGCTTAAAATGTAGAAGACTTGGAAATCAAAAGGAAACATCAGGAATAAAGCTTTAGGACTACTTTTTTGGTGCATGGTGGAAAAATGAGACAAAATAGAAGGAAACAGTTTAGAAGGTCAATAGACGTATACACTCTAACATGTTCATATTGGCATAGTGTATACATAGTTAATCTATATATTCATGCATTACAACAGTCAACTAACTACCATTGTAGCAATGAGGAGAACTGTTAGGGAATGGTAACGTTACCCGAGAATAATTATGCTGTGATAATATTTAGGTAAATGTGAACTAGAAACTGGTATGTCTTTTTCTAAGCCTTTGTGCCCATATGCCTTGGGATGGAAAAGGAGGAGCTTCGGTCCAGGGGATAGACATTTCTGTATGTTCAGAATAGCCTGAAAAGCAAGACTTAGATACCTGCCTGTTTATTGAGAAAGATGGACCCCAGCACGTATTTTACTGAGCTTTGAGAGGGATCCTAGGGATCCTTTTTCCTCATGAACCCAACACCCCTCTTTCTGGCAAGACATAGAAATTGAGTTTTCTTGATTGAATCTTGGATGATATATTCAGTGAATTTTGCCACCCATAAATTTTGCCTCCAACTAAACATGACAATCAAGTCTTGTTGTTTTGTTTTGTTTTTTCCTGTAGAACTTCTCTCCACTTTAGACTCTCTTGAAACATTGCATTTGATCAGTTCTTCGGCATTCAGTAAATACTGGTTGAATGCCTGTCCTTGTCAAGCAGTGTGCTAGGTGCCACAGATACTGTGGTGAGGAAAAACCAGCAATGGTAGCCACCCTCAGCGAGCTTGCAGGCTGGTGAAGGAGGTGGGCCCTAGTTGTCTGAAGTAGATTGGTACGGGGTGTTGTCGGAGGGTACGAAAGAGCTTTCCTGCTGGGCCAGGGAAGGTGTCCTTGAGGCAGTAACATTGGACATCTTAAGCTTAAGTAGCAGTTAAATAGTCAAAGAGGGAGCAAAAGTCAAATTTTTCAAAGCATTAATCACGTTTTGTCTAACTATATCTTTGGTCTAATTCTGTCACGTTTTTATATGCATCAATAGAGAAAGATAGCCAAAAAAACTTCCCTGTAGACTCTAAATGAAAATGAAGACTTTAAATCCGTGCTCATCAAGAGCAGCCTTTCCTCTTTCAGAAATGTGATTTGTTTCAAAAGCGTGCAGTTCTCCGACGTTAGATGCTGATTTAACTGGTCGGAAATGCATTATGCTAGTTGAGCTTGTTGTTAAGTTCATGTAAGCTTTAGCAGCAGTTCTGCCTGACTAATGATGGATTGTTACTGCAGTAGCTTCTTTACAAAGGATTTTCTAATGCCAGATTGTTATACAATAGAAACTAGAAAAACACTTGAGCTCTGTTGCCTTCTTATAGGCTTTCCATCATGGCATCATGCAGGGCACCAAGAGGGGTTTGGGGTTTGGCAGATGGAACAGGAGGCTGGGAATCACAAACCCTCGTCTTCTGGCCATGCTCTGCTGGAAACTCTCTGCGTGACCTTGAGCAAATCCTGCAGCCTCTCTGTCTGTTTGGGTGTCTCTTCTCAGATGCAGATGCTCCATTTGCGCAGGGGTATTGGGGGAAGTAATTAACATGTTCATGAAACTATGTGAAGGTTCTTGACACCAACCAAGGAGATAAATGCTATATATAAGAGCAAAATGATGTAATGCACGGACATTGACATAGGTTATTGAGAGATGCCCTGGAATGTCTTTTTAAGTGGCAGCTATCATGATGAGAGGCAAGCCAAAGCAGAGTGAAGATGATTTCTGACAAAGTCAGCATTTCTTCACTTTAAAAAACAATAATGACAAAAACTCTTTTTAAAGTAAAAACTTAGCCCAAAGCTGCGTTATCTTATCATACTAAGTAGAAGTTTTCGAGGAGAACAATTCTTTTCTTTAAATGGATATGTATTCTTTCAGGAGAATTGGTGCACAAAGCCCAAGATTCCAATTGAATTGTCACATGGGGTAACTTTTGACAAGCCTGTCATTTGTCCATTTTCTCTTCTGACCCAGTGGTAGACCGAGGGATCAGAGGGGAGAAGAGGATTAATGTCATTGTGCACAGACAAATACACAGTTTCTTTGAGAAAGAAATTCCACTTGTTGAAGTTGACTAGGAAACATGAAGCACTTAGCAGGACCTCATAGTCATGACTTGCATTTATCCCCCTGTATTAGTCAGATGTCTTCAGCTCATATCCTGAAATTTAGTCTTTTCTCTCCTTATGCAGTTAATCATAGTGCACTCAGCATGGCGGCCAGTGGAGAGAGGACCTCAGCATCTCTCTAGATGCAGAGATAGAACTGATAATTGGCTTTGCTTTTTACCCCTCTTCCTCTCCTCACCATAGAGTTTAACTCAAACTATTTCATGTTTTTGTTTGTTTTTCTTTAGTGGGTACACAGCACTAGCATGGACCATGGACACCTGTTTTGATATAAAGTTCTCCTTTTAAGGGGGGAGGTGGGTGTACTGGTGGCAGTTCATGGGGCACAGTTAGGCACCAGGGAGCAGACTTAGAATCCGGCCGTCTTACCTCAGGTTGTGAGTGCTGCAAACTCCCATGATAAGTGACAAGCAATGATGTGGATTTCCTGTGATTTTAACACCTCATCTATTTTGACATTCAAGCACGGGCTGTATATTGGGAGTTGGACTTGTTCTGTCCTTCATGAGCCACAGCAGCCAAATGGAGTCACGAGTTCACGTGGCAGCATCGCTTCGGAAGCTCTCTACGTACCTAGATGACAGTGGGAGCCAGAGCAGAACGTTTCAGGAGGTAGGAGACAGGTTACAGTTTTCTGCCCTTTGCTGTCTTTTATATTCCCATTGCTGCTGATTTTCTATTTCTTATATTTTGGTAACCCTGAAATTAAATTCTTCCTCAATCTCAGCTAGGATTAAGAGAAAATCTGAGTGGCAAACAACCTGTATTAGATCATAAGGTTTTCAAATTGTGCAGCTGTTTAAATCAACTAAGACTTCAATGTGGCATCTAAGATAAGAGCCTTCAGTGAATACAAAAACCTAAGTCAGCGTCACTAGACGGCACTTTCTAAGAAGAGCTGCAATTTCTGGAGGAAAGTTAAATGGAGATTTTTAGAATTATGCTTGAGCCAAATGTAACTTTAAGAGATGGCCAGGAATAAGCTTAAGAAACTGCGGATCCAAAAGGCATTTGATTCTTTTAATGTCAGCTAGCATGAAAAATTATTGAGGAAATTCCCTTTACCACACTTAATGAAAAGATTTTTCTGTTAGGGTGCAAAAATCTGCAGAATTGCAGTTCATGTGACATGGTCTCTGTGTGTTGGCCGTGGTTAGAGGGCACGTCTGAGGCATGTGTCTGTGGTGCCCAGGTGAAGCTGAACCACCTCTGCTCTTCTTTGGGAGGAGCCAGGACGACCTCTTGGCCTGGCCAGATTCTCCCTCTCATTAGAGCAGATTCTATTTTATCTCGGCCTGCCCACGAGCTATTGATGAGTACATAATGGCTGCTGTGTTTCCCTGCTCAGCCCCTCTGCTTTCAGCAATAGGGCTTGTTGAATTGGTGAATTTCTTTGGGGCACAGAGGGTTGAAGTTTTGTTCTATGGTGTGCACCACATTTCCATTTTGAAAGCAATGCAAAGCGTGATTTAAAAGTGCATATTTCTTTAAGCCAAATAAAATTTTGCAACCAAGGAGCAATTTGATTAATAAATGAAAGCAAAGTTTTTATAACTGATGCATCTGTCTGTCTTGAAGTTTTGATTTATAAGGCCTTAAGTAAGCAGTTTTGTTTTTTTCTCCCCTATGATATTTTAGTGTCCAATTTCTGCCTGAGAAACTACTTTCTTTTTTTATGCAGTGTGAGCTAGCGTTAGGAGTTGACCATTTTCATTTTGTCTTAACAGCGTCTTTGTAAGGGAGAATTCCATCATGAAAATGTGAAGTAGTGCAGGCAGGGGATGATTAACCTTGATTTGCAAAAATTGAGGCTCAAATAGATGCAGGGACTTGCCCAAAGTTACTTAGCCAGTAAATGGTCAATTTGGAACATAGCCTGAGTATTCTGTCTCTTCCCAACATTCTTTTTTTATTTATAATTTGTTCATTTATTTATTCATTTACTTATTAAATTACCACAGCAGTGCTATGAAGTAAGTAGTGTTAGCTCTATTTTACACAATTTCTCTGGCTCTCAAGCCCACGTTCCTGGTCCATTACACTCCAGTACTTCCAGCAGACAATCTTAACATACCCACGTTTCACTTCTTTCAATTTCCGCTCCTGTTTGGCTTTGGATCTCAGAGTACGTGGCAATTAGTGGCATCTACTGGTGATGAAAATCTGCTTCCGCTGTTGATAGATGCTGTGTTCTGACATGAGGTGACGAGGGAACTTTTTGATTTAGACTCTAAAGACCTGAGTTTGAATCTCGCCTCTCTTTCTAGTTATGTAATTGAGCCTCAAAGTCTTTATCTGTAAAATAGGAATAATGACACCCATCCCATAACAGTGTCATGAAATATAACGTGTTAGGCAGTAAAACAATGCCTCGTCTGTAGCAGATGTATTTGAATCTACTTCTTATCCCGGGGAGAAGTTTGACGGAATATTTGTGTCAGCTAAGCTGTGTTCTTTTATTTTCCCTCATGAAGAAACGTTTTTCTGCCGTCTTTTCTTCTCAGGTCCTTGCCTATACCCTTAGCTGTGTGTGTGCATCAGCATTCAGTGCTGGAATTATTGAGGCCGCAGAGGCTGAAGATGTCATGAACAAGCTTCGACAGTTAGTGGAGAACAGCCAGCAGGTTGGAATGTGTGCCTGATTATTTCTTTCTGTGGGTCTCTTGCTGCTGCTAAGGCCTCATTTTGACTTACTCTGGATTAGATTTATGGAATATTTTTCACGCCCAGAAGTAAGGAACTTCTAATGCTTGTCCTCTCTCATAGCTGTGGCTAACAGTCACAGATATCTTTTTCTCGTTTGATACCCTATCTTCTTTTGATACCCCCATTTCTTTTTCTTTGAGAGAGTACAAAAGGCTTTTCTCTCTCTCCAACTATTGCTCTGTATTTGTAACATCTTAAAATATGTGGTTAGGGAATGTAAGAGTTACGGAGGGCTAGAGATAATTTGTAAAGATATGAATACATAGAGGACCCTGATAAGGTCAAACCTCAGCAAATTCAAGGCAGTGAATCTCTGCTCATGACTGAATATGTACAGGACAATTTACATGCCTGTAAATTGAATTAAATACCCTTAAAATACTCCCTCTGAAATATTATTCAGCCTTAAAGAGGAAGGAAATTCTGACATATGCTATGACAGGATGAATCTCGAGGGCATTATGCTAAGTGAAATAGTCAAATCACAGAAAGACAGATACTGTGTGATTCTACTTAGAAGAGGAGCTGGAGTAGCCAAAGCATAGACAGAAAGTGGAATGGTGGTTGCCAGAGGCGGGATTGGGGGGGGCGGGGTTGGGGAGTTATTGTTTAATGGGTATATAGTGTCACAGTTTTGCAAGATGTTCTGGAGATGGATGGTGGTGATTGTTGCAGAACAATATGAACGTGCTTAACGCCACTGAACCATACACTTAAAAATGGTTAAGATGGTGAATTTTATGTTATGTGTAATTTACCACAATAAAAAAATTGAAAAAAAAAGTTCCCTCTGATGATACATACTATAAAATTTCCTCATTTGAGGTTTTGTTTTTACGTTTCTCCGAAGTCTTAATATTGGCCGTAGTGGGTTATTGCAGGAGTCACTGGCTCGAAGCTTATATTGTAATGTATTGTTACTATTTTGTGCTTATATGCCTGCTCACTCATGTTCAGAATAGGTTTTGCAGCACCAAAATGTACGACTTTGCATATGCTGTGCTCGTTGTGGGACATTTTCTCTTCTTCTTTGGGAGTTGGCCAGGCTCCTGTGATCTACCTTGGTGTTTTCACCCCGACCCCTTCAGAGAATTTGGATCTTCTGAGCCAAGTCTCTTAATAGTCCAGTATTATTTTCCTAAAATAAACCGCTCCCTGCAGCTGAATTCCTTGCAATTAGACTGCAATTTATTTTGCATACGAAAGTCTCGATTTAAAAAGTCTGCAAATCTCTGGTTTTCATATGGCAAAAGAACGTGTCAGTAGGAAAGGGAGCCTCTAGAAGTGCCTGTGTGCTATATATAGGCATTCCTGATCTGTGCCATTCTGCTTCTTTTTTCTTACCCCTTGTTTTTATTTTTTTATAACAGACTTCAGGTTTCGCCCTGGCGTTGGGAAACATAGTTCATGGTTTGTCTGTGTGCGGACATGGAAAAGCTGAAGACTTGGGCAACAAACTGCTCCCCGCCTGGATCAGAATTGTTCTAGCAGAGGTAGAGGTCACCTCCTGCATGATTATATTTTTATGAAGGAAAAAGAGCTGCTTTGTTGGACCATTTATAGGTGCTGCTAAGATATATAACTTAACGATAAAAGAATAGGCAATTTCTGACAAAAGAGACGTGTACTTTTAATCCCTTATAAATGATACATCCTGTCAACCTTTATAGAGTTTTAAAAACTGTCTATTTTGTCAGTGTTTTAATTTTAAAATAACATTGTGCTTTGTAAATAAAAAACAGGAAGGCACTTATGATCTAACAACTTTAACCTGTCACTTTATTCAAGTCTGCTGCCAGTTTTGATTCAGTGATACAGGTTATGTTGACCCTACAAATTTGGTGCCATTTTGACCATTTATTTCTCTATGATATAGTGAGTTTTAAAGAATTCAAACCCAAGGGCTGTTTCTTTCTTGATGGGTTCTGATGCTTTGTTTTCAGGGCACTCCCACAATGCTTTGTTTGGCAGCTCTTCATGGCATGGTGGCCTTGGTTGGCTCTGAAGGGGATGTAATGCAGGTAAAAACAAAAAAAAAGGGAAGAAATCTAAATGCGTCCATAGCCACCGCAAGAGGAGTATACCCAAAGTCTCAGTATGCTAAGGACGGAAGAGTATATGTTCATGGTAATGGCTGTGCGGGGCTTTTCAGCGCCTTTGTGTATAGAAAATTGCTCTTGGTTGAGAATTTCTGTATAGAGATTTGTTCCTTGTTTTATTTGGTTTGTAGGAATTAAACCTCGTCAACCTATATACTTTCCACAAAATTCCCTGCTTGAGAAAAGTGATTGAATCATAAGAAATTTCAAAAATCATTCATAAGGAACTCCATTTTGTGTCTGCAATGTTTAAGCTTTTATCTATGCAATTATTCTTTCACTTTAAAATGTTTTCAACAGCAGATATACATGTGTGTAAGTTTACAAGTAATTCTGAGGAGTTCCTTTGTCCCTGTGGTAAAGGTTTATTAAGTGACTGCTACGTGCCACACTGAGCTGGTACTGGGAAGTCAATGAGGAGTAAAGCGTGGGTCCTGTCTCAAGGAGCTCACGGCTTTTGTTTTTGAAATATAAGGATGTATGATAAATTATTCCATAGTTTAGAAGATGATAGCTCATACACTGGGCCTATCATTATTCACTTTTTGGGGGGCTGTTGGGGTGGGTATTTCTCCTTTTTCTTTCAGCTGAAGTCGGAAGCCATCCAGACCTCTCAATTTCAAGGCAGACTTAATGAAGTCATTAGAGCTCTAACTCAGGTGAGAAGAGGAACTTCGAATCCCTGTGTAGAGAAACCAGATACTCCCCTTGGTTATCTTTTTTGTTTTCATGATACAAACTGTTTTACTTGGAAAATGGGGAAATCTCTGGTTATTCATGGTGAGTTCAAGGGTCATTTGAGAATGGTTGATGACCCTGCATTCGTTGACGAACGAGTGTTGCCTCTGGAAAAAAAGAAAGCTGGCACTGTTGAGTTCACTTAGGTTGGCATTGGTTTCCCTTAAAATTAAAATCTGACCCTGCAAGGAATGTCAGGCCCTCAGGACAAGGAAAAATGGAAGGTGATCAAAGGGCAGGGCAGATAACTAAGTGGTATGGTTAAGAGGCATGAGTTCAGATGTCACTGATAAAAGTGTTTAAGTCATTGTCAGCGTTATCCTTGGCTAAAGAATAAACTTGTTCATCTACTGGGAAATGATTTTATATCTTAAGATTTTTATTTAAAATAATTATTTTCATTGCATAAAATTTGAAGTACAGAATGAAAGAAACTGAAAAAAATATCACTGATGGTCCTCCCAACCTGAAGCAACTGCTACTAATATTCGGTCAGATTTCTTGTCAAGCATTCTTATTTTTTTTGCCTATCTGGTATTCTTACTACATATAGTACTTTGTATCCTAGTCTTTTCACTCAGCATACTTGTTTTCATTCTTGTGAAATATAGCTGATTATAATACCTACCACAGAAAGAAGTTTTAGTAATTCATGCTTTTAAAAGCAAACATAAATCTCTGAACAGAAGAAACTCTTTTGCATGTATGAATATGAATAGTCTCAAAAAAAGGATTCTTCTGGAGCTTAAATTACTATAACTTGGGAGAAAAATCTGTAAATGAAAACTGTTATTTAAAAAATGTTTATTTTGAATGATAAAGTAGTAATAGGACATTATTTAAAGAAGAGAACAACATAATATCTCCTTCCATTTTTAGAGGTTTTTAGTCTTCAGCAACTGTCACTTCTTTTTACTATTTGGATTTTCTTTTCCCATTTTTTGAAAATTCCTTTGAGACCACTCTGACTTAGTGAAACCTGAGACGACCATTAGTACCTTCTATCATGATTGATTGATTCATTCATTCATTCACTCAGCAACACTTGTTGATTACCTCTATGTCTCAGGTTTAGTATACTCGACACATAATAGTACATTTTGCTTGGAGCCTCTCATTACCAGCCAAGCTACCACTTCATAAAAGATGAGTGACTTTCTGTGTGTAGTCTTTTACTGAATGGAGTTTCGATCTTGCCCCATCATTGAACTGTAACATTTTCATCCATAGGTCATCAGTGTGTCTGGGGTGATTGGTCTTCAGTCAAATGCTATCTGGCTTCTAGGACATCTTCATCTATCTACTTTGTCCTCAAATCAAAGTAGAACCTCTGGTAAGATTGGAGTCGTGGAACACTGGAGCTGGAAGGAGGGATTGCTGACTCGGGGCTGTATATTTTGTTAAGAGCATTAATCTCCACAACAACCCTAAGGAGTGGGAATTACCATCCCTATTTTTCATCAGAGGAAAATGGGCTTTGGAGAGGTTTCCTGACTTGCCCACGTGACAGTAAGTTGTGGACTTGTGGTTTTAACTCAGATCTGCCAGCCTCCAAAGCTCGTGCTCTTTTCACTCTTCCTCTCTGCCTCCCTTAGAGAGCAGTTTAGACATTCAGCCTAACCCTGTATTTTACAAATGAAGAACCTAAGATTCAGAAGGATTGCATGACTTACATACAGAGTTAGTTTGGTGACAAATCCAGAAACTAGGAACCAGGTCCTTGAAGCTTGGAATAGAGTTCTTTTTATTTTACTAGACGTAACCATAGTTTGTATAATATTCGTATTTCATTAAAAGTCTCTTCATGTATGGTGGAGTTCTTCTGGTCCCTGCTTTTGAGAAAATAATGGGGTAAGCACATTTAAAGATGTACATCTACTTGGCTTTGGGATTGAAATCCCAGGTCTTAATATAACAAGGCTTTTTCTATTTCTAACTTTTTGATAAAAGCAATAAAAAGTATTTCCAATTCCCATATGCTTAATTTATGTTTGTACTTGGAGATTTTCTGGGAAAGGCATCACTGTAGTGCGCTGGAACCTATATCTGCTCCTTGTTCTTTGTGGAATTTTGACCCGCTGGCTCTCTTGGACCCAGGCCAGTGAGATTTAGGTACCAGATATTTGTCATGAAATCGTGAAAACCTAGTTTCACAAATCTTCTCACAGGTGGTCTATGGACTGCATTACCACAGACATGGGCCGCTGTCATTACTGTTTCCTTCACTTTCAGTCACTCCTTAGCTATGGAAATATGACATCGTTCTGCAGCATTTCCAACACAAAGAACTTTAGACAGCTGGATGCTATCATATTAAAATGGGAAAAAGAGAAAAACCTTAGTCATTGGAAACCCTTGGTGATGCCAGTTTTGAAGGGCAGAGCTCTGTCAATGTCCTGGTGAAATAGCGTGTTCATTTCAGTCTTTCACCTTTGACGTAAACTTCTGTTTGTTGTGGAGTACATGGTCTAGCCCACGCAGACTCAGGTCAGGCTGTAGTGAATCATCTTAACACACAGGTTCTTTGGAACAAAATGATTGTATTTCTGGAAAAGTATAGCTATCGTTTCTGATAGAATTTTCCAATTGAACCGTTTATTGCAGTAAAAACCATCTCATGAAATTATTATGGGAGATTGGGAGGAAAAAAATCTACGAAACTCCCAGGACTCAACTAGCATAAATGTCACTGCCTCAGTGTTCCAGGTCAGCAACCACATCTGGTTATTTGCACATGTTGGTCACTTAGAGGTCCTTGCTTTGTAAAGGAAGAGACTGGCTGCTATTAATACTGAGTGTTGCACTTCCGTGGTTCATGTATCTGATTCAGGATGTCCTGAAGTAGTCCTTGGAATGGTGGTCTCGCTCTAGGTGCCCAGCACACTCCTTGCTGATGCTGAAGAGGTCACTGGAGTGGGGGTCATTGATGTGACAATGTGGAAAGGATTTTTTCAACCACTTCAGTGAAGTTTTCATCCTCTGTGGTTTTTCAACCTCTGCCAGGTTTACCACCGTTTTAGATTTGCTCGCATAGCCAATGTGATTACTTCAATACCAGTCGCTTAATCTAATAGAATTAGTTGAAGCCACAGAGTATTGTGCTGAGATTAATGGCATAAACATTTCTGCTTTGTCTCTAGGTTGATATGGCAGCATGAGATCATTATCTTTCCTTCATTAGTCCCACCAAGTTCACTGATTAATTTCATCATTTTCTGTCTCCACAGTTCCTACTGACTACAGCTATTTGCCTGAAAGCAGTTTTATTAGAGCAGCCATTGGTTTCTTCGTTACAGGAGGAAAAAAAGGTGAGTGAACACATTTCTTGAATTTTATCATTCTTTTTACAAGTTAGGTAAGTTTGTGTGCCCTAAGCATGCTTTTGTAGACATAATACAAATCTGAAGGGGTGAATATTTTCTTCTGCTAGGCCGTCTTTGCAGTAGAGATGACCAGGAGGTGAACTGCAATAAGTGGTGCATAAATATCCGTACTGTGTAGTGTCTTAGAATCACCATATCTGACATTGGGGGGCCTCCATGAAGGCCATTTAAACAGTATAAGCACATGTTACTTTTCTTGTCAATTTCAAGGGCCTGTGACCTAAAAAGAGGAAACATACCTGGGAGCAGTTTGTATTCCAGGACCTGACTTGGAAGTGGGTCTTCTCCCTGAACCTTGTGTTATCACCCTGTTGTTGGAATCGCTGGCTCTAGGTCTTACTTTTAGCGTGTGTTCTTTTTCTCTGCAAACATTTGTCCCTTTGTGATTCTTTGTTGCTGCTACTCATGTTAGAGCACAGCAGTTTGAAGACAGAGATAGAATGCCTTTTGTTTTTAACTGGAGCCAGAACAATACCCTAAGAGTTATTGAATGAATACGCTTTAATGATACACACCTACTGTTCAGTGCTGCGAGGAAAAGACATGGATCAGAACTAACTTGTGATAGCTCAGGAACCAGTTTCTTTCATGGAATGTTTTCTCACTGATGTTTGCTGGTTTCTTTCTTCCTTGGGCTGGTTAGCTCAGTCAGGACAAAACCTGTGCCTGTATTACAACAAGACCATCTTGGTTTTAGAAAAAAAAGTTTTTAAACAAACTAAAATGAAGAAATCTGGAGGAAGCAAGTTTGATTAATGAAGGCTGTGGAAGAATAAGATGTTACCATTGAAAGGGACATTAAAGGTCGCTTTGTCTGTTTTCCCCACTGGGTATGGTAATCCCTGGAGATTCCAGATTATATGCTACTTTCATAGCTTGGAGATGAATTCCTTTAGCTTTTGGAGTTCTAGAAATTGTGCTGTTATCCTAGGGTCATGAATTAGCATGATTTGCTTTTACATATCCTCAGTAAAAATTGATACATGGTTATGTCACTGTTGTACATGATATATTTATATATGAACATGTCATATATTACACATAATGTGGAGTTAATTGTTTATATTGCCATAAACTAAGTCTATTTAAAATAGATATAATAATAGAGATGTCTTTACTGTAAGAAATTGAATTCGTACTAAAGGAGCATCTAAAATTTCCATGGCCAGAATAATTCTAGGAATATATAGAATATAGAATATGCTCTATTTTTTGTTAATTTGCTCACTGATATCTTATAAAATTTTTGAGTGTTGATAATGTGAGAGATTCCCATGAGAAATAAAATTAAAATTCTTAAGGTCAAATGAAAGATAGATACTTTTTCTTTTCTGATGAATAAAATGTCATTTTGGCTCCCCAGATACATATTTCTTGACAGAAATGAATTTTCTCTGAATCTTGTTGGCAACTTTTGGTTAAATGTAATATTTTTATGATTACGCAGTCATGGCACAACAGGAAATGTTCTGCCCTAAAACCGAAAAATCAGGTGGAACTGGCATCAGTGATGTTATATGCAGTCTAGCTGAAAGCTACTTTAAAACTAATAAGTGAAGTATTAAAAAATGCCATATTACCAGTCAGATTTTTGGCATTTTCAGGTTGTGGGAGAGGGCTGCCTTCTTGTCAGGTTTACTGACTAGATTCAGAGGAAAGTCTATTCAGCCTTACACATTACTAATGATGACCCCAGAGGAGTGGGGGCCGTGGGAGGCTGACCTCCGCCTCGGAAGCCCATTTACAAAAACAAAACCAGACCGTGCTCTATGGGGCTAAATGGGATGGCCAAACGCGGAGGTGTGCATGCAAACGAGTGTTTTCTTCTTCAATATGCCCAGCTCATTTGAATTTTAATAACTCCCTTCTGGAGCAGCTTTTGAGTTTAAATGTCTGGATGTCACTCATCAGAGCCCAGTGGGGCTGCCAACAGGAAGGATGACAACTTTGGTGAGCTCTTTAGAGGAAGAAATGGCTTTAGAGAATAAAAATCATGCTTGGCATAGGCGGACAAGAGAAAACTTTAGGGAGAGCATGGCTTCATTGCCTCTGTGTGCTGTTTAATAACTCACAGGAGGAAGAAAAATGTGATGCTATACCTGATCCACACTTCTGCCAGGATGAGATGGGGCATCATGATCTCAATTTTAGCCAATCAAATCTGAGATAGTGAATATGTTAATCTACTTTCTAATGCTTAGGGCTTTGCTCACTTTGGATACTCACTTTAATACTCATGTGATAGAACATACAAGATGCTCATGGCATCCACTCCTTCACACAGGCCTGTATTTTAAAGCCATAACAATAGATGACATTTCTTCAGTTTTTAGACTTCGGGTAATAGTTTTGAATATAGCTGTTTCTTGCTATATCATGTAACATCCCCTCTTCTTCCCCAATAGCCCTGGCCTTCTTCTAGCAGATGGATTATTCCTTAACCTTTATCATCGTAATTATTTATTCCTATGGACATTTCTTGACTATGCTAGGCTTAAAATTTGCTCATAATCTAGTACCTCCGATCATGGAATTATTTTATCCCTTAAAGGGCCTCTAAATTTTGACTCTTACTTTTGCTTCTTTTCTATTAATTTATTCTTTTCTCTAATTTCTGATCTTTGTTTTTTCTCAACCTCATAGCACATTCAGATTTCATAAAAATTTTATCTACTTCTTTTCTAAAACATTTAAAATGTATTAAAAGTACTTGATGAAAGTAATCATCTCTTTTTGATGCTACGTTAAGTATTTCTACACAATAGTATTATTTTTCTTATCATTCTATTGCTGGGGCATGTGACTAACACTTTCTGAGCTTGTATTTTTCTATTAGGCTTATTCACAGTAAGAAGTATTATTTGAGGAAGTGTATTTAAATCCTTGTAATAAAGTCATTATGAATGGCATTTCCTTCTTAATATAAATTCATTGGTCAGTGATCTGGGTGTTTGAGTATTGGGTTTATGTATAAAGTATAGATAGGTATATTCTCAACTGATCATTTTTGGACTATTAGCATGAGATATAGTTGTTGAGGAGTCTAGCCAAGAATTAGTGAACTCTGAGTGTAGACAAACCATATGAGAAAGCTGTCCATTTTTCTGATGAAATTATGGAGTTGGTTGCCAAAATTGTGTTATTTTTAAAATAATTTAGTAATAGTTTACCTAAATGGTTCTTTTAAAAATATTATTAGAAATGAATACATGTCTGTAACACTAAATTAAAACATGGCATAAAAAAGAAAATAAGAATCCCCTATTATCTCACCACCTAGAGATAGCCACAATTGATAATCCAGTATGTGTCCTTCTAGACATGTGTATGTGTTATATTGAATCATAAAATCTATATTATTTTCTCTGATTTTTAAAAATATAACTACTTTCCATGTAAATGGACATACTCTCCACCCATCTCTTCCAAAAGAAGGCTTGGGAGAAAGCATGACAAGAATCCTTGCACTACTTTCTAGACATGTGTGGACAGGATATGTTTTGGGAGTGTTTGATTTCTATTTTTTGTTGTAAACACCATGAAAATATTTGAAAGAAAGAAAAGTCAGCAATTATCCCATGACTCTCTAACAGCTATCATCATTTCTGAACTTTGCTTTTTAATGTGTGGCTTTTATGCACACACAATTTTTGCATATTTCCAAATGTTTGTATTTTTTAGCTTAATGTTATAAATATTTCCCTATTTTCCATATATCTCCATAATATCATTTTTAAATGACTATGGAATATTCCATCAAGTTCGTGAATCATAAATAACCATTTCACTATTGGTCATTCAGAAATTTTCCATTATAGAGAACATCTTCATGCATATAGCTTTCTCTCTTCTACATATAGCTTTCCTTAGGATAAATTCTCTGCAATTTGTTAGTGGGCAAGAGTCTGAGGAGTTGGTGACTATATGGATGGCATGGCCTCATTGCTCTTTGAAAGTTGTTCTAGATGTTGGTACCTCAGCCTTGTATGAATATGCAAAGCATATTCATGGAGGTTAAGAGCAGCGTCATACTCCTGGGTTCATAATCCACTTCAGCCACTTGTGTCTATGTATCTTCAGGCAAGCTGCTTAAGTCTGTAAGCCTCAACTGCTTCTGTGAAGTGGAGAAAATAATTGAATCTTCTTTAGAGAGTTTTGTAAGGATTATGAGTTTATGAGTCACTTTATGTAGCAGTGCTTAGAAAACAAAATAGAGAATAAACCCTTTCTAGTTATCATGTTACAAAGCAAACCAACATACACACGAACAAATGACTACAATAAAAACCAGTCAGGTGTAAAAATGATACCTTAAGACTGCTTTAATTTGCATTTCATTGCCAGAAGGAATGAACATTTTTGCATTATTTACTATTTGAGAGGTTATCTTTTTATTAAATTTCAGTTTCTTTTAAAAAATTTGCATCTTTTCTCTTTTACTCTTTATTTTGAAATAATTTCAAACTTAGAAGAAAATGAAAACAAAGAACTCCTATACTGCTTACACTCAGAGACCCTGTTTAAGTTTCACTGACAGTCCAAATGATGTCATGATTTTTAGCAGAAAAAGAATTTAACTGAGAATGTCACACTATACTTATTTGTCATGTCTCTTCAGTTTCCTTCAACCTAGAACAGCTCCTCAGTCATTCTGGCTTTCATGACTTTAGCATGTTTTAAGATTAGAAGGCAGGTGTTTTGTAGAACACTTTCCGATTTGGGTTTACCTGATGTTCCTCATCTAAGATTTTATTTTTCCTTTTTCTTCCGAAAGCCCCCCAGTACATTGTTGTATATTTTCAGTTATGGGTCCTTCTAGTTGTGGCATGTGGGATGCCACCTCAGCGTGGCTTCATGAGCGGTGCCATGTCTGCGCCCAGGATCCGAACTGGTGAAACCCTAAGCCGCCGAAGTGGAGCGCGCGCACTAAACCACTCGGCCACGGGGCCAGCCCCAGGTCAGTGTTCTTTAGCAGGACTATCACAGAAGTGGAGCTCTGCTCTTCTCGCTGCATCCCATCAGGTGGAGCATGATGTATCTCCCTCCACCAGTGATGTTAACTTTGATCACTTGAATAAAGTGATATCTTCCAGGTTTCTTTGCTATAAAGTTTCTTTTTTCCCTTTATCGTTAATAAATATTTTGTGTGGAGACACTTTGAGACTTTATGAATATCCCATTTTTCGTCCTACTTTCATCCATTAGTTTTAGTATCCATTAATGCTTTCTTGCCTGAATTAATCATTACTATGACGATTGCCGAAAGATGATTCTTAAAATTCCATTATTCCGTTTATGCTCTTTGGTAGCGTTCTACTGTAAGGAACAGCTGCCTCCTCCCTTTTTCTCTTTTTTCTTCCTTTCCTTCCGTCCTATTAGTGTGGTCTCCTAAACTCCTATCTTACGTAATTATTTATTGTTCAATTATTCATTATTTTGATTCTCAAATTGTTTCAGATTCAGTCAATAAGAGCCTCTTTAAGTTGGTTCTTGTGTCCTTTTGACATGACCTCATCATTCTTTGAGTACTTCCTTGCTTTGTGGCACAAGAAGATGTTCTAGGCTCATTTTGTACTATCCTCAGCCTATGAACAGCCAAGTAGCTCAGGTTCCTGTTAGTGGAGAATGATATTTAGAAGCTGAGATCTGGGTACAACTTACCTCATTGCTGCTGGGGTAGTCACTGCGTGCAGACTTTCAGTGGGTAGAGTTAGGAAACAGACACATGCACGCTGTCTCTTCTCTCTCGCCCCCTCTCGCATGTCTGTATGTCTAGATCTAGCTACATATCTTGAAAACCACAAGTTCACACCAGTATCTCCAATTCCAGTTCAATACCACAGGGTTCATTCTACCTTTCCCTTCTTTTGTATTTGTAACTTTCTTCTCTGACAGTAAGAAACCTGGCTCCCATTATTCTCAATGTATTTTCTCATTTGCTGAGTTCCCCTATATGTAATCAATCTCCTCGCCCCAATGGGCCACAGTCCAGCTATAGCTGCCTTTCTTTCTCAGGTCCTGATCTCCACTGGGCAGCCACCCTGCTTGGCAGCCTTCCTGGTACTAAGGGGTCCAGGGGTGTTTGCTTCTGATAACTCTGAATGTTGTTGAAATACTTGGCCTTAAGACAGAACATCCTACCGCCTCTTAGTATCTGACAGACAGAATCATCAGCTGTCTTCAATGACCATCTTGATTGTAGAATAGTTTCTGGCAGGAGGCTGAGCATCTCTTAGTCCCCACAAACATAACGTAATGTAATGACCTCTACCTGTGTTTTCTAAAGACTTTGGAAAAATCCTGTGCATCCTTTCCGTCTTGGTTTAAACATCCTTTCCTCACTGGGGGAAGGAGGAGGATTCCCTGATGTTCCCAGATTAGTTTAGATTTCTTCTGTGATGCTTTCTTGTATGTTTTTCATAGTACTTCACATATGTGTAATTATTTGCTCAGTTATTTATGGTTCTTTGTTTAAAGTCCTTCTTTCCCATTAGACTGTAATTTCCTCAAGGGCAGGAAGAACATCTGTGTTTTATCCTAAATGCTTAGAACAGAGTACTTGGCATGTAATAGTTTGCAAGTATTTGTTGATGTACAGCTTTGAGCATGTGTATGTGTATATGTGTGTGTGTATGTGTGTATATATAGATATATCCAGTATATATCTCCTGGGTAATTCTGCTAAGTGCTTCTAAACAACACTGAAGATGGAGAAAATAAAGACATGCACACTACACAAGCGACGTGCTGGTAATGGGGAATATACGCACCAACAGCTGTTAGCCTACTTGTTACCAGACTTTTACTGTAGGGATTACACGTGTGCTCTGAGGCATTGAGATCTGATCCTCTGTGTAGCCAAAGTATGTGTGATAATGGGTCCTGTTGTAATGCATTATGTTCGGATATGCCATTTATATCAGAGTTCTTTGAGGCTGTCAACTGGATGAGAGATTTAAAGCAACTTTGTATCTGGATTTTAAAACATCTGGATCCTTTTAACAAGTACGTTAGGCCTTCTCAGTTCCAAATCCATTGTCTATAAAGCATTCCAGGATTTCCTTTTATCTAAGGCACTGGTTTGAAAGGCAAAGCACTATAATAAGGGAGCTGATCATTCCTGTTTCTTAGATTTGGATTCTTGTGTCCAGTGCTAAAGATCTCTGGGGAAGCAGCCGTGTGCCTCCATTCTCCTGTTTCGGAACTCCCTCTCTTTCCATATCTCCCTGCAAATGCATGGAACTGCCAAGTATTTTCTCCATTCCTAACAGTTACTGTAATTCCTTTCATTCCAGTTAGTGTCAGGATTAGTGCCCTGCAAATATAGTGGAAAATGTTGTGTGATGTTACTTTGGCTACTCAGTACTGAGTCTCTGCACTTTGAAAAGAGGAAGATTTATTGCGTTATAGCACTTACTTGATTTTCAACCCTATGCTCCACTTTGCAAGTTCTCCTTGTTTCTGACACTTGCCTGTATATCAAGTCAGTCCTAAAGAGCATAGATGCAACGTGTAAAGTGTATGTAAGTGCAGTTATTGGTCAAAGTTCCGCTGTCCTGTCAAGGGAGTGCTCGTTGTCTAAGCAAAACATCTGGAAAATGGTCATATTTCACACTGGGTCCTGGTAGCCAAGCACAGTTTGAATATCTTTCCTGATTCCCTAGATTCCCTGGAACTTGCAAAATTTCTGTAGTGAATTCTATAGAAGGACCTGGAATATGTAGTTGTGAAAACAGTTGATCTGCTAAAAATATTTTAATAGAAATGTGCTTATGAATTAATAATTTCCAATATAGAATTGGATTCATGTCCTTAATAGGAGAGAAAAGTAATTCTGTGCACAGATATTTACTGTACTGTCTGCCAGTTCATCAGGCCATTTCTGTGAATCACGAGCCAGAAGGACCCCCCAAAAAATTAGCTTGGTTTTTGTGGTTTTGTTTTTGTGAAATCAAAGACTCCAACTTGCAGCCAACATTGGGCAGGAACAGTTGCCACATGTGTGTAGTCAGTATAGAGTTATGCGAATAGCCGACCAGTTAATTCTTGTCATAGCATTTTAATTTTTATCACACAATTTTTAATAGTTTTCTCTTATAATCCTTTTTATTTCTATAAAGTTGGTAGAAATGTGTCCACTTTCATTTCTGATTTTAGTTTTTTGCATCTTCTTTCCCAATCATTATGCCTTTTATTTCCTTTTCCTGTCGTTTTGCATTAGCTAGGACTTGCAATATAATATTGGAAAGGAGTGGTAAGAGGAGACATCCTTGCCTTTTCCTGATTCTAGTGAGAAAGCTTCTAACTTCTCACCATTAAATATGCTGTTAACTGTAGGGTTTTGTAGATCTTCTTTATCAAGTTGACGAAGTTCCCCTCTAGTCTTAGTTTACTGAGTTTTTATCATGAATGGGTATTGGATTTTGTCAAATGCTTTTTCTGCATCTATTGCTATGATTTTTCTTCTTTAGCCTATTGATGTGATGGATTACATTAATTGATTTTTGAATTCTGAACCAGTCTTGCATACCTGAAATAAATTCCACTTGCTCATGTTGTCTAATTCTTTTTATATATTGTTGAATTCTATTTGCTAATGTTTTTTGAGGATTTTTGCCTCAATTTCATGGGAGAGATTTTGGTCTATAGTTTTCTTATATTGTCTTTGTCTGCTTTTGGTATTAGGGTAATGCTGTCCACATAGAATGAGTTAGGAAGTATTTCTTCTGCTTTTATCTTCTGAAAGAGATTGTAGAGAGTTGGTATAATTTCTTCCTCAAATATTTGTTAGATTTCACCAGGGAACCCATCTGGGCCTGGTGCTTTCTGTTTTGGAAGGTTATTAATTATTGATTCAATTTTTAAATAGACATAGGCCTATTCAGATTGCCCATTTATTCTTGTATGCGTTTTGGCAGATTGTGTCTTTCACAAAATTGGTTCATTTCATCTAGGTTATCAAATTTGTGGGCATAGAGTTGTCCACACTGAGCCTCCAGCATTTTATCAATTACAGTTCAGATTTTCCTCCTCCAGCACTGGTCTCTGTGGTTGTTTCTGCTCAGGAGTCTCTGCTCCAGTAAGCTATGACTCCCTGTATTCCTCTGTCTGTCTCTCCAATCTTGGGGGCAGTGGTTTGCCCTGTGTCCTTCCCTCTTGTCTGGATCCAACAAGAGTTGTTGATTTTTCAGTTTGTTCAGCTTTTTACTTGTTGTTAGGACAGAGTGGCAACTTCCAAGCTCCTTACGTGCAGAACTGGAAACTGGAAACCTCTCCTTTCTTAAAACTTTTTTTTATTGTGGTAAAAAACCCATATCATAAAATTTAGCTTCTTAACCTTTTTTTGTGTGAGGAAGATGGGCCCTGAGCTAACATCTGTTGTTAATCTTCCCCTTTTTGCTTGAGGGAGATTTTCCCTGAGCTAACATCTGTGCCAGTCTTCCTCTATTTTCTACCTGGGACACCGCCACAGCATGGCTTGATGAGCAGTGTGTAGGTCCATGCATCTGAACCTGCGAACCCAGGGACCCTGAAGTGGAGTGTGTGAACTTAACCACTATACCTCTGGGCTGGCCCCCATCTTAACCATTTTTAAGTGTACAGTTCAGAAGTGTTAAGTATATTCACATTGTTGTGAAATTGATCTCCAGAACTTTTCCATCTTGCAAAGCCGAAACCCTATACCCATTAAACAATACCTACTCTTTTCCCCTCCCCCAGCCTCTGGTAACCACTGCTTTCTATTCTATGAACAGAATTCTCCTGTCTCTTTCTATGAATTTGACTACTTTAGATACCTGATATAAGTGGAATCGTACAGTTATTTGTCTTGTTGTGACCAGCTTATTTCACTTAGCATAATGTCCTTAAGGTTAATCTATGTTGCAGCGTATGACAGGATTTCTTTTCTTTTTAAGGCTGAATACTATTCCACTGTACGTATATGCCACATTTTGTTTATTCATTTAGCCATCAAAGGGCATTTGGGTTCCTTCCAGCTTTTGGCTATTGTGAATAATGCTTCTGTGAACATGGGTGTACAAATATCTCTTTGAGACTCTGCTTTCAGTTCTTTTGGATATATACCCAGACGTGGGCTTGCTGGATCATATAGCAGTTCTATTTTTAATTTTTTGTGGAGCCATCATACTGTTTTCCATAGTGGTTCTACCATTTTACAATCCCATCAACAGTGCACAAGAGTTCCAATTTCTTCACGTCCTTGCCCACACTTATTACTTGTATTCTTTTCCTTCCTTTTTTTATGGTAGCCATCCTAACGGGTGTGAGGTGATATCTCATTGTGGTTTTGGTTTGCATTTCTCTGATGATTAGTGATGTTGAGCATCTTTTCATATCCTTATTGGCCATTTGTGTATCATCTTTGGAGAAATGTCTATTCAAGCTCTTTGCCCGTTTTTATGTTTCCCCTTTTCCCTGTTCTTCTCCTTTCTTCAGCTGTTTTCCTTTTGTTGACTGCCTCTACTTCCTCCTGTTTTTTAACTTCTACTAATTCTGCTGCTTTTCCTGCGGATTCTGCCTTTGCTCTCCCTTTTCCTGTTCTCCTCCTCTCTGTTGCTATTTTTCTTTTGCTGGCTCTGCCCCTATTTCTGCTTCCCTCCTTTTTCTCAGTCAGCTGATTCTGCTACTTTTTCTGCTGATTTCGCCTCTGCTTCTCCTTTTTCCTGTGTTTCTCCTTTCAGTAGCTCTTTTTCCTTCAGCTGACTCTGCCTCCACTTCTGCTTCCTTCTTTATTTCCTCAGTGTCTGTTGATTCTACTGCCTTTTCTGCCTCTGCTTCTCCTCTTTCCTATGTGTTTCTTTTTTCCCGTGCTTCTCCTTTTTCCTCTGCTTCTCCCTATTTCCTGTGCTTCTCCTTTCTGCAGCTGTTTTGTCCTTTTGCTGACTCTGCCCTCAACTCTGCTTCCCCCTATTTCAGTGTCTGCTGATTCTGCTGCCTTTTCTGCCTGTGCTTCTCCTTTTCCCTGTGATTCTCCTTTCTGTGGCTATTATTTTCCTTTTACTAACTCTACGCTCACCTTGGCTTCCTCTTTTTTCGATGTCTGCTGATTCTGCTGCTTTTCTGCCTCTGCTTCTCCTTTTCCCTGTGCTTCTCCTTTCT